>NC_091350.1:25201094-25246700 GCF_038502225.1 Cherax quadricarinatus | reverse complement strand
ATAATAAGAGTGCATCATGCAAATAAAAAAAAGTGCAACAAAAGAGGACCGAGTACACTCGGCCCTGCCCGTTTAGGTGATGTTTTCAAGTTTCGGTATATAATCATTTCCATAAAATTTGGTAGTGTATATATGAATTCAGTAATGATCTGTGTGCGTACAGAACCTTTTTTATTGTCCTTCCAGATCAATCAGAAATTGTTCTATGGTGAGTCCTCCAAGGATAAGTCAAAATTTGTCTGTGTTTGGGACGAAAATGACTCGGATCAAGACCCAGATAACCTGGAATTGGTGGACAGTGGTGATGAATACTTGCCACCAGATGCAGAGGTGTCAACAGATGAGGAGGAAGCTATGCCACCATCCAAAAAGCAGAAAGTGAACAAGAAGATACTTGTAAAGTAAAAGGACACAAGTGCAACTAATGTGACATTTATTGTGGCAACGTTTCGCTCTCCAGGAGCTTTATCAAGCCATTACCGGAGCTTTATCAAGCCATTACAAACAATACATGGACACAGAGGGTATATAAAGGCTCAGAGTGAGGTGAATACTAGTGAGGTACCATTTCGATGTTCACTAGTGGTAGTAGTAGTAGTAGTAGTAGTAGTGGTAGTGACAAAAGTAATACAATATGTTAGAGCAATTAATTCGTACATGAGTAAAAGGATATAAAAGCTATTACTTGGGTAACATAAAAATAGGTTGGACAAATATAAACTGGAATGAGGCAGCTTGTTTCAGTGTTCACTCTCTGTGCTTTGTGTAGTATAACAGGAGAGACTATGTGATGGCAGGGTTTACTGTTTTCAGGAGGATTCTTGCTAAGACTTCGGAGATGGTGAAGCTGCCGTTGTTTTGTTTAATTGTATTCGAAACAGCGATCAGTGCTGATTCAAGGCACTTGCGTGTGCGGAAATTATTTTCTTTTATCACTAATTGGGCGTCTCTGAATTTCATAAGATGATTGGTGGAATTTCGGTGTTGTACACAGGCGTTGTTTAAGTTGTCGTTCCTGCATGCGTATATGTGTTCATTGAGGCGGGTGTCGAGGTTTCTTGCTGTTTCACCTACGTAGATCTTGTCACAGCCTCCACAGGGTATAGTGTAAACTCCTGCATTGACTGGTTCGTGGTGCTTGGGTTTTGTCCTGGTTAGATCCTTTATTGAAGTGGTAGAAGCGATGGCGACTCTGGTGTTAGCTTGTGAAAGTACTTTTGAGACGTTTAGTGCAACCTGGCTGTTGGGAAGAATTATAACTTTGTTGGGAGCGGTGTTGATGTGTGGAGAATTGATGATCTGAAGAGCTCTTTTCTTGCAGTCTTTGATGAAAAAAGAAGGAAATTGTAACTCAGTGAATGTTTGGTGAATGTAAGTACATTCCTCGTCAAGAAACTCAGGACTACAAATTCGGTATGCTCTTAGGAAAAACCCGATGATGATGCCTCTTTTGGTCTTGGTATCTTGACTGGAATAGAAGTGTGTGAGATCATTTTTATTGGTGGGTTTCCGATAAACTTGAAATCTTAGGTTGTTGTCTACTTTGTGAATGAGGACGTCGAGGAAAGGTAGCTTGTCATTGGACTCTTCTTCTAGTGTAAACTGGATCGCTGGTTCAACTGCGTTGAGCCTTGCCTGAAGATCCCGTACATCAAAACGTTTTGGAGTTATTACGAGGACATCGTCCACGTAACGCAACCAAGTGACGCTTGAAGGGATGATGTTGGCGAAGTGTTCGGACTCTAGGTGTTCCATGTATAAGTTGGCTAGGATGGCTTGATAAAGCTCCTGGAGAGCGAAACGTTGCCACAATAAATGTCACATTAGTTGCACTTGTGTCCTTTTACTTTACATATTGTCGGTAATTCTACCAACTTTATTACAAGAAGATACTTGCTTACATGCAAGTATTGCAGCAAAAAGAATAATCATGTCATATCTTCATTTTCCTGTGCCACATGCAGAGTAAATCTATGCATCAAGAAGGACAGAAATTGTTTCATAAAGTTTCATTGCAGAAATTAGTGATGTAAAAGGATTGTTCTTTCTCAGGGAACTCAGGAATATTTCATTTTTAAGTTTTATCCCATTGCAATGTGTCATTGTTGATAAGTAGTTCCTATTTCTATATTTTTAATGCTTACAAATTGTTCAGAAACAAGTTTCATTTATGTTTTTTATATTGTTTACTTGTATAATAAATTTAAAAAATATTTGTTTTTTTTTTAAAAATTGTAACCTTGCAACATTTTAAATTGTTATACCCTTAACGGGCAGGACCGAGTTTACTTGGACTTCGCATATCTGCAATTGCTTGACATGTAACTTTTACAACTCCATCTAGATGGCCTCAGTGACCTTACATCGAGCAGCTCTGTCCCCTCATAGGAAATCACTTTCTAATTCACATTTTGGTCTGCCTTGCCCCCTGAAGGGTTTAATTAACCCTTCAGGGGGCGAGTCCTCTTTTGGCTAGATATTTTTAGCATGCTATTTACATTCCCTTTATTTATTCCTGTTTTCCATTTATATACCTCAATCTTATCACCCCTAATTCTACGTCTATCTAGAGAGCAGATTCAGGGCCTTCAGTCTATCCTCATAGGAAAGATTTCTGATACATGAGATCATCTGTCATCCTCCTCTGTACGTTTTCCAGAGCATGTATATCCATTCTGTAATACGGTGACCAAAGCTGCGCAGTATAATCTAAATGAGGCCTAACCAAAGATATATAGAGTTGAAGAACAACCTGAAGACTCCTATTATATATCCTCCTTGATATGAAGTCAGGGATTCTGTTCGCTTTATTATGAACAGTTATGCACACACTAAAACACACACTAAAAAACAACAGACATAGCCCCACTTCACAAAGGTGGCAATAAAGCAATTGCAAAGAACTACAGACCAATAGCACTAACATCCCATATTATAAAAATCTTTGAGAGGGTTCTATGAAGCAAGATACCCAACCAGCTAGATACCCATCAGTTACTCAACACAGGGCAACACGGGTTTAGAACAGGTCGCTCCTGCCTGTCCCAGCTACTGGACCAACATGAGAACGTCCTGGATGCTGTAGAGGATAAACAAAATACAGATGTAGTATACACAGTTTTTGCAAAAGCTTCCGACAAGTGTGACCATGGTGTAATAGCACACAAAATGCGTGATAAAGGAATAATGGGAAAAGTATGTAGATGGATCTACAACTTCCTGACAAATAGAACACAGAAACCATACCACGGGTGGGGTTTGAACCCGTGGTAAGAGTCTCAAAACTCCAGACCGTCGCAATAGCAACAGGGCCAGTGGCTATCGCGACGGTCTGGAGTTTTGAGACTCTTACCATGGGTTCAAATCCCCACTCGTGGTATGGTTTGTTTACAATCGTGTCATTACGATTCGTGAGTCAGAACACAACGAGTAATAGTAAACAGAGTAAAGTCCCGGGGAGCCACGGTAAAAAGCTCTGTTCCACAAGGCACAGTAAGATGTAAGCCATAGCTCCGTGTCTTCCTTTGTGGATGATACCCGGATTATCATGGCAGTGACCTTCATAGAAGACACTGCGAGACTCCAAGAGGACATCAACCAAATCTTCGAATGGGCCACACAAAACAATGTGAAGATCAACGAGGAGAAATTTCAACTACTCAGATATGGGATACTTGAAGAAATTAAAAATGCGTCAGGGTATACAACAAATTCTAACCATACAGTAGAGCAGAAGGGTAATGTGAAGGACCTGGGAGTGATAATGTCAGAGGATCTCGCCTTCGAAGACCACAACAATGCATCTACCTCATCCACTAGGAAAATGATAGGATGGATAATGAGAACCTTCAAAACTAGGGACGCCAAGCCCATGATGATTCTCTTCAAATCGCTTGTGCTCTCTAGGCTGGAATACAGCTGTACACTAATGGCCCCCTTCAAGGGTGGCGACATTGCAGACCTGGAGAGTGTACAAAGAACTTTCATGGCACACACAAGTACGATAAGGCACCTAAACTACTGGGAACGGTTGAAGGTCTTTCCCTCGAACGCAGGCAAGAGAGACACGATAATATACACTTGGAAGAACCTGGAGGGATTGGTACCAAACCTGCACACGAAAATCACTCCCTGTGAAAGCAAAAGATTCGGCAGGAGATGCAACATTCCCCCGATGAAAAGCAGGGGCGCCACGAGCACACAGAGACAACACAATAAGTGTCCGGTGACCTAGACTGTTCAATTACCTCCCAGCACACATAAGGGGGATTACCAATAAACCCCGGCTGACCAACCGGGTTGTGGTTCGTACGTCAGCTTGTGTGCGGCCAGCAGTAACAGCCCGGTTGATGAGACCCTGATCTACAATGAGGCCTGGTCTCAGACCGGGCGGCGGGTGCGTTGATCCCCGAAACCCTCTCCAGGTAAACTCCAGGTAAACCGTTGTCTTAGTTTTATATTACTGTTAACCAGAACTCCCAAATCCTTATCGCAGTCAGTAATATTAAGATCTAAATTATTTAATTTATATGTGACATGGCTATTTTCTTGTCCATTGTTTAGAACTTTGCACTTGTCTTCATTAAACTGCATCTGCTACTTCTCCGACCGAAGGGGGACAATAGTAGTGGCATTAATACTAGTAGAAAAGGTAGAAGGAAGTAGCAGTAGTAATAAAGAAGTGGTAGACATAGCAATAGAAGTGGGGTAAATCTAAAAACAAGGAAAGGATCACTGCAGGAGATGGGCTCATAAAGGACGGACCAAAAATATAAGAGGACAGCGGAAAATTTGAAGGGCAGAACGAACTAGGCAGAAGAAAAATAAATTAAGAAAATAAGGAATAGAGAAGAGGTAGGGGGAGAAGAAAGGATCAGGTAAACTCACGAATGTTCTGATATTTGGATCATTTGACAATATAATGGGAAAGGAAGATATTTACAGAGACTTTTGTATATGTTCTACTGTCTTCAAGTTATGTCCTAGAATTTGTATTGATAAAGCCACTGGATGGCGGAGCGTCTACAATAAAGATACCCAGATGTTGCACATGTGTCTTAATTTCATCTTGTCGGTATTGTGTACCATTCTTGTACAACACGCCATTGTGCATAGGACTGCGTTAAATGGAAAAAGAAAGCCTGTAGCCGATCGGTGGACATGTACTTCAAGGAAATGAAGCAACGAATTACATTACCAATTATCTTTAAATTTGATGGGAGAAGCAAGTTTGTTTAGGGCACTGAAAAATTGTTGGAAGAGATTTGAATCATGGTGCCAAAGAGCAAAGATGTCATCTGCCAGAGGAAATGGCATGCACCAGTAGCAAGAAGAACAGTTTCAAAGTAAGAATGGGATAGAAAGCCCATAGCAACAATGAAGGTTTGAGAATGAAATTTACCTTGAAAGAAAAAGGGATTAGAGTCCCTACAAAGTCCAAAGATCTACTATCTGTTAGGTGAAGTATGTTCAAGGCATATTCTACTAAGAAAAAAGAAGAGAAGCAAGCTGGAAACAGAGAGATGCTCCCTGTAGAGGAGAAGACGAAGAATCACTGTGCTCCTGAAGAATGCTAGATTATCTGAAACACGGAAGTACTAACCAGGGAACCGGAAAATACTAAGGTAAAGTTAAAGGACTCATACAGGATCCAGGAGAGAGAAAAAAAAAGGTAAAAACCACATCTAGTATAGGGTCGCTGCTCAGACAAGATGGATCTTACACAGATAACAACAAAAAATATTTTATCAAATACTGAAGCCCATGATGAGAGCTTACTAAGAAAATTGTTCTAGGGACTGGCAAGAGGATTAAGGAATCATCATGCTTGCAATTATAGAGCAAACAAGTAATCCTCTGTTTTATCCCAGGTTCAGGATTCGCTCGCAACATTTATAAAAGGCTAGATAGCTAGCAGCAAAAAATATGGCTGCTTCTCTAACAAGAATGAAATAGCACAATTAGCATGACGTCGCTTGATCCCGCTAAGTAACGTAAATTATCTACTAATCACGTCTGGGAAAAAAGTCTGAACATAATTACCACGTTAATCAACTAAAGGGTTACTAATATAACTATGTACCTACTACAACTGTACTTCCTTTCTTTGAGGAAAACCACGTCAGTCTGTCTGACATCTCTAGAGGCACAGATGTACATTCAGAAAAGTCTGTGATATAGAGATCATTGGTTAATTTTCTAGGTAACTTTGAAACAGGTAAGGCCGGAACCAAAATAAACATTAAAATAACCGTGTTTGTTAAAGGATATTAGCAAACGCTATCCTCTGGTCAGGCTTCCAACATGTTTTAATATACAGCAATATAGGAGTGGAAGGGATTGCCTGCACGTCAAAGGCTATCATAGGATCAGCCAGTTCGAGAAGAGAGCCAAAAGGTACCTAATGAATATATTTATAATTATATAACTGTATTCAAGTGTACCTATACCTGCATAAACTTACATGATATTGGTGTAGAAGGTGAAACTCCAGTCAAGCAATATTCTTAATAAATATTTAAGCAATATTCTTACTAAACACTAGGGGTAGAGGTTGACCTTTATCTATTACATGGGTTCATAGAACACAGTAAAAATCCTTGAACGTCTCCATGTATATTTGCACCTAACTGTAATGGCAGTGTATGCCAGATGGATATCTACTGCGACACATCAATGAACTCATTGATCTTGTGTCAGCTTTGAACATTAGCCTATTGGACGTAGGCGGATATTATCAGGCCCTCTCACTCTCAGGAAATACGTATTTTCACTATTCAACAATCTCGTGACCATCTGGAATATGCAACGCGGCCTCGATGTTCCAGAGACTTAGGCAAGAATTGGCAAATAACTTTGAAGGTCTTGAAATGTTTTAGAACGACGTAGTAATATAAAGTGATAAATGGGAAGAGAAAATATCGTGCTTCAGAGCACTGTTTGAGACGCTTGCACACTACATCACTGTTAACGTGGCTAAGTGTGTCTTTGGACAAAGATTAAGCATCTTGGGTTCTGTATTGATGTCAAGAAAAGGCTACTCTTATCAAAGGCTGTCACTACTTCTAACTCTCCTGCTCTTGAAAAAGAGGAAAAGAGGTGCAAAGGTTTCTTGGTATGTCAAGTTATTGCCGCCACTTCGGCCTTGACTTCTCTCATATTGCTACTCCTCTCACCAAGCAAGGTTTATTTTCTGTGGACTCCTGCTTGAACATAAGAAAGAAGGAACACTGCAACAGGCCTACTGACCCATGTGGAGCAGGTCCATGTCCCCCTCCGGATTAGACCAATGACCCTCCCCCGGATTATCCCAATGACCCTCCCCCGGATTATCCCAATGACCCTCCCCCGGATTATCCCAATGACCCTCCCCCGGATTATCCCAATGACCCACCCAGTCTGGTCATCCCCACTCAAGGATGGAGCACTGTACCAGACCCAGCAGCACAAGCTAGTCAGGTCCAACTCACACCCACCCACACCCACTCATGTATTTGTCTAACCTATTTTTAAAACTACACAACGTTTTAGCCTCAATAACTGTATATGGGAGCTTGTTCCACTCATCCACACCAAACCAGTGCTTTCCTATATCCTTCCTGAATCTGAATTTTTCCAACTTGAAACCATTGCTGCGAGTCCTGTCTTGGCTGGAAATTTTCAGCACACTATTTACATCCCCTTTATTTATTCCTGTTTTCCATTTATACACCTCGATCATATCCCCCCCTAATTCTACGCCTTTCGAGAGAGTGCAGATTCTGGGCCTTCAGTCTATCCTCATAGGGAAGATTTCTGATGCATGGGATCATCTTTGTCACCCTCCTTTGTACGTTTTCCAGAGCATTTATATTCATTCTGTAATACGGTGACCAGAACTGAGCAGCATAGTCTAAATGAGACCTAACCAAGGATATATAGAGTTGAACAACCTGAGGACTTCTATTATTTATACTTCTAGATATGAAGCCAAGAATTCTGTTAGCTTTATTGCGAACACTAATGCACTGTTGTCTTGGTTTTAGGTTACTGCTAACCAGAACTCCTAAATCCTTTTCGCAATCGGTAGTATTAAGATTAAATTATTTAGTTTATATGAGGCATGGTTATTTAACTGTCCAATATTTAGAACTTTGCATTTGTCAATATTAAACTGCATCTGCCACTTCTCCGACCATTGCATCAGTCTATTCAAATCATCCTGGAGTGCTCTAATGCCCTCATTAGAATGAATTGGAAGGCCTATTTTGGTGTCATCAGCAAACTTGCTTATGTCGCTTTTTATTCCCTCATCTATGTCGTTTATGTAAATTGTGAACAACAACGGGCCCAACACTGACCCCTGAGGAACACCGCTTGTGACCTGCCCCCCTTCTGATTTCTCCCTATTTATGCAAACTCTCTGCTGTGTATTTGTCAGTCATGCCTCTACCCAGGAAAAAATTTCTCCTCCTATTCCGTGTGCCCTAGGTTTCCTCAATAGCCTCTGGTGTGGAACTCTATCGAAAGTCTTACTGAAGTCCATATACACAATATCATATTCATTACCATGATCTACCTCCTCAAACACCTTAGTGAAAAAAGTTAGTAAGTTCGTAAGACAGGAGTGCCCCTTTGTAAAACCGTGTTGAGAATCATGAATCAATCTGTGCCTGTCAAGATGGCTACGAATTGCTTCGGCAATTATTGATTCCATAAATTTTCCCACTATGGAGGTAAGGCTTATTGGTCTATAGTTCGTAGCCAAGGACCTGTCACCTGCCTTGTAAATAGGTATTACATTTGCCATTTTCCACTTATCAGGCACTATGCCAGTTTGTAGTGATATGTTAAAAAGATTAGCTAAAGGTATGCTAAGTTCCTCTTTACATTCCTTTAACACCCTTGCAAACAGTTCATCAGGACCTGGGGATTTGTTAGGTTTTAGTTTCTCTATTTGTCTGAGGACCATGTCACTAGTTACTGCAATCGTACATAGTTTATCATCCTGTTCTACGTAATCTATTATTTCAGGAATATCGCTAGTATTTTCCTGGGTGAAAACTGAGAGGAAGTAGGTATTTAGAATTTCACACATATCCTTATCACTGTCAGTGATCTGACCAGTGTTACTCTTAAGTGGGCCAATCTTGTCCCTAATCTTACTTGGGTTAGTCTTTGAATCCCTTGCGACCTTAGCCTCACAATCTCTTTTTGCTTTTCTTATTCCTTTCTTTATTTCTTTCTTTAATTGAATATATTGATTTCTTAACTGCCCATCCCCTCTTTTGATACGCCTATATATGCCTCTCTTTTGACCAATGAGATGTTTCAATCTATTGTTCATCCATTTGGGATCATTTTTTGTTAGATCTAATTTCCCTACTCGGAACAAAAGTTGTCTGGACAGCTAGAACTATGTTCTGAAAAACGTCATATTGGCAACCAAGATCACCTACCTGACCCATAGTTAGGACATCCCACTTTAGCACACCCAAGTAATTTTTCAGTCCCATGAAGTCGGCCAAGCGAAAATCTGGGACAGAGATTTGATTGCAGTTATCTAGGTAATTCCATGATATATTGAAACTAAGTGATTTGTGATCACTTTCCCCAAGCTCACCATTAACCTCAAGATTATTAATTAGTGAATCTTTGTTGACAAGAACCAAGTCAAGCAGATTGTTTCCTCTAGTTGGTTCTATCACAACCTGTTCTAAAAATCAATCCTGAACCGTATGAAGAAAGTCACTAGACTCAAGATTTCCTGTCATATTGTTCCAATCAATTTGTCCAAAGTTTAAATGTCCCATTATCACAACATTTTCATATCTAGATGCCTTATGAATTTCGTCCCATAACAGCTTACTGCTCTCCCTATCAAGGTTTGGGGGCCTATAAATCACACCCAAAATTAATTTGTCACGACCCTCGAGAAACTGAAGCCAAACCAATTCTGTGCTCGATGTTTCTAATCTTATATCATATCTAAGACAACAATTTAAATTTTCTCTGACATACATCGCCACACGACCACCCTTCCTGTTGACTATCAGTGTGGAATAGTTTATAACCCTGTATGGTGCATTCAGAAGGCATTTCTCTATCTTTCATGTTGAACCAGGTCTCTGTTATACTTTTGATGCTGATATTCTAGGTTAAAGTATCTGTTTTCCACAGTTCCTGTTCTTATGAGCCAAAACTTCAAACTACCATTCTTCTGTCATGTAGATGAGTGAGCATACAATTGGTGTTCTACTTCTGCAAAAGTAGTCAGCTAGGGACAATTCATTCTATGTTACTTGTCTAAGCTCAAACGAAATCAGAAAATACATATGGCGAGTGAAAAAGAAGAATTAGCTCTGGTGGAATTAGAATTTTTTGACATCTATTTGACACTGCACAGTTTGCAACAAGCTTTTATATATCACAATCCGCTCATTTAATTCGTCTCTCGACCTGCGGGGAGAGAGGACGCTTCTACAGTTTCTCTTGTACGCCACCTGGTGAGGGAAACATAGCATTAGCACCAAAATGGTGGACCATATGAGCCGGCGTATAAATACTGTCTGTATCGAGTTGGTACAGGGATGTATAAGCAGCACCACGATGAACATTCTCCTCCCAGGAATTATCAGGGACGTTTATGGAATCCCCAATGAAGAGTTGTACAGTGTGGCACTGAACGGCATGTCAAGGGTCTTTGTGAAGTTCATGAGGGCTGGTCTCTACTCCAGCATCGTCGACGAATTTCAAGAACGGAGAATGAGCGTAAATTCAGCAGTGGAGGTGTGCATGCATGACATCTCTAAGTATTATACTTGGGTGAAGGTATGGAATGTACCTTTTGAAGCAACAGCATATAGCTTTCAGGATGTGTTCAGCGGTTATGGGACTGTCCATTCGGTGAGCATGTGGGTGTGGAGGGACGGCCCATACAAGGGGCTGCCAGAAGGATCCTCCACAGTGAAAATGACCCTGAGGAGGCCGATACCATCGTATGTCACTTTGGTCGGCCATAGGACTCAAGTTTTTGTACTCTATGCGGGGCAGAGGAGGACGTGCCGTTTATGTGACTCTTCAGAGCACATTGTGGCACAGTGCCCATGGAGACTGGGCCCTAGAATGCAAGAAACATCTTCTGAGGACAAGCAGTTAGAAGCCTTGGACGTTGTGCTGGGTGATGTGGAAGGTCAGAGGAAGGGCCTATGGAGTGAAGAGGTGGAGAGAACTGAGGTGGCTATGGGGACATGTATCACTCTCCCAGAGAAAATGGGGAAGGGGGAATATTGCTGCCTGACAGACCTTTGGACACTGCAGAATCTGCTCAGGAGGGGATGTTGGAGGCAGTGTTGAAGGGTTTTTTGGAAGAGTCAGAACATGGTGTAGAAGGTGACGAGAGGTTATGTGGTGTCAAGGAGATGGATGGACAGCAAGGGGGTGAGGATGACTTGAGTGAGGTTAGAATGGAGAGCAGTGTGGTGGTGGAGGTTCATCAGGAAGACACACTTTAAGATATATGTGTGAAGGGTAGTTCCCACAAGAGATCAGCCGGGGTGTCAGACATGGACAAGGTCCTTACACCAGGGCAGCGCCCTGGGAAGAAGGCTTGGGCAACTGTGGTGGGAACGGCAAGCCAGGGGGGTGCAATGGTGAAGATTGGAGGGAAAGGACAGGGAGGGGTGGGTGGACAGGAACGAGGGGATGACAGAGATAGCCTGAGACCTATGAAAGGAGGACCAAGTAATCCAAGTAAGCTGCCGTTCCTGTAAAGTTTAGGTGTGTAACTTTCAATGTAAACGGTCTTAAGATCGAGGTCAAGAGAGTATGGTTAGAGTGGTTTTTAAGGAGATTTAGTGTTGATGACTGTTTTTGGCAGGAACATAATCATAGGTTAGGATGTGAATTGGTTTTGAAAGGTTATAGGCTGGTTATCAGTAATGCTTTGAGATTGAAAGGTGTGGCAGTGAAGGAGACCAGTCCTTTGTGTGTCCTGGGCTGGGAGGATGGGGGTGGGAGGGCTGTCAGGGTGGATGGGTTTTTTGGGGTAAAGAGGGTTTGTTTTGTGGGGGTGTACACACCGGCGACTAGTAATGCTAGAGTAAAATGGGATTTTGTACGAGATGTCCTGGTGTATCATTTGCGGGGTTTACCGGTTTTTACGGTGTTTGGGGGGGATTGGAATTGTGTGATTAGGAATTGGGATGTGGTTCCGAGGGGGGCGGGTTGTGTTTTGGGGGTTCTGAGAGACGTATTGAGGGATGTTGGGGTTGTAGATGTGGTGGGGAGTAGGGAGTATGGAGTGGAGCACACCTTTATTCGAAGGGGATATGAGGCAAGGTTAGATAGGATTTATGTCAGGCAAGGAGTAGGTGTGGAGAGAGTGAGGACTTTAGATGTAGGTTTTTCTGATCATCGTGCGGTAATTGCTGATTAGTGCGAGTTTATGCGAGATACTGGAAATTGAATGTGAGGCTACTTAGGGAGGAGGGTGAAGGTACAGGATTTGCAGATTGGTGGATGTCCTTTTGGGAGACTAGGAACTGGGCGATGAATTTGCTGGATTGGTGGGAAATGAGAGCTAAGGTTGGGATAGTGGAATTTTTTAAAGTACAGGGAAAGGAGATGGCGAGGTGGCATTATGGTTCGAAAAATTATCTTGAAGGTCAGTTAAATGATTGTTATGAAGAGGAAAGGGTGGGGCTGAGTGGGGATATGAAAAGCTTGCAGAATAGGTTAGCGGAGATTTATAATGAAAGGTTTGAGGCAATCAGAGTTAGGGCAGGGTTGGAGGATGTTTTAAAGGGAGATAGGCCGTCGGGCTTTGTACTCAGGAAGTTTAAGAAAAGGCAGGCAAAAACCACCGTGGTGTATCTAGTAGCAGGAACAGGGGGGGTGGATTTGAGGAGGGTCAGGGCCTATTCACCATGGAAAATATTAGTTTGTATGCTGATTTTTGGTCTAGGAAGAAATGGAGGAGGCATGGAGGGGTGTCAGTGAGGGGAGTTTTGGGGATGAAGGGATCAATAAAGTATTAAGTAAGCAGGACAGTGAAATGCTGGAGTAGTATTAGTGAGGCGGAGGTGGAGGAGGCGGTTTTTGGGCTGTGCCAGGGTAAAACACCTGGGACAGACTGCATACCAAACGATTTTTATAAGTATCATTGGGGGTGTGTAAGGCATTGTCTGGTGGGGGTTCTGAATTGTATGTTAAGTAGTGGGAGGATGGAGAACTCGCAAAAAACGGGCGTTACAGTTTTAGTGTCCAAAAAGAAGGAATGCCGAGATTTGAATGATTTTCCAGGGATTTCGTTAATGTACTAGGATTACAAAATTTTTGCTAAGATTTTGGGCAACAGAATGAGGAAAGTGTTGGGTTTCGTGATACATAGGGGGCAGTTTGGAATTCCGGAGAGAAGGATGAGGGATGGCCATGTTTTTATTAGGGAATTTCTAGAGTGTGGTACAAGAGGGGAATACTAGGTTTAGATTGGGAGAATGCATGTGACTGCCTGGATAGAGAATTCTTAAGGGTTTGCTTAGAGTGGTTGGGGTTTTGGGAAGGGGTGGTGAGATGGGTGAATACCCTGTATGCTGAGGCAGTGGTGAGGGTACAGGTCAATGGAAGGTTGGGTGAAAGTGTACCGATGGAGAGAGGTTTGAGGCAGGGTTGCCGTTATTGCAGTTGCCTTTTCCTTGTGTGCAAAATCCCTTCTATGAGTCGGTTGAGGGGGTGATGGACAAACAGGAAATTGAGGGGGATGCAAGGGAGGCATAGTGGGGTATATGGATGATACTACTATTGTTTTGCTCTGGGGTAAGGAGTTAAGAAAGGTGGGCAGAGTGGTTCAGATGTATGGTACTAATACGGGGATGCGAGTTAATATGGTGAAATCAAGGTTACTAGAGGTTGGTAATTGGATAGGTGGGGGCTTGGGGGTGGGGTCAGGATGGATAGTGGTTGATAGAATCAGGGTATGTGGAATATGGTATATGGCGGAGATGCAGGCCTGCAGGAGGGTAAATTCCGAGTCTGTCAAGGGTAAGGTTTTAGGTAGACTCGGAGGTTTAAGTGTGAGAGACCTAGCTTTGCAACAGAGGGTAATGGTGGTAAACTCACTTGTCTATAGCAAGGTATGGGGGGTGGCAGAGGTTTTTCCCTTAGAGGCACAGGACATTGTGGAAATGCAGAGGAGGGTGCTAAAGTTTGTGGGGGGGGGGTTGGGAAGGCATGGTTAAGTAAGGAGGTAGTTATGATGGATGTTCAAAGAGGGGGTTTAGGTTTGTTGCCTTTAGGACTGAGAGTAATGGCTATATATATCAAATGGAGGCATGTTATGGAAGGGGGTGTGAGGGGAGCTAAAGTAGGAAGGGCCATGGAGGAGGCACGTAGAGTGGCAAGGACTTGCGGGTGTGTGAAGATATGTCGAGGTTTTTATTGACAGTGCAACAGGTGGACAACTTAAAAGTGAAAAGGTTGGTGCAGGTCGTGGGTAGACAGGGAATATTGCAAGGGGTAGCTGTGTACCAAACATATGATTGGAGGGTCATTTGGAAGGATTTTAGTAAGCTAGGATACCGGCTAGAGTAAGGGAATTAGTGTATCGATTCATCATGGGGTTTCTGGCCTTCAAGGAGGTGTTAAGATATATGGGGTTCATGGAAGAGGCTTATTGCCAGTTTTGTGATGTTGAAATGGCATTTCATGTGGTCTATTTTTGTCCCTCCTTGGAGGGGGTGAGGTCATGGATGGGTGGGGGGACGTTTGCCGCTTTTAAGGGCTTAACTGTTAGATGTAAGAGGAGTGCCTAAGGATGTGGGAAGGGTTATAATGTACGTCATAGTAGACTATCTGGATATCTCATGGGGAATGAGAGAATTAAGGGGTGATACAAGGATAAAAGCATTGGTGGCTAGAATCTATAGGACGAAGTGTAGGAATATGCTTGTTTATGGGGCTTTCTGGGAGAAAAGTTTCCCGGAAGGTAAAAGGAGCCACACTGTGGGTACCCTTTGTCGGGGTCCCTGAGGATGAGCAAAGGGGTGGTCTCCTGCTTGGGGGATGTAAAGGGGGGTGGGGGAGGGTTTCAGCCCGCTGGAGTATTTGTGGTGTGTAAGAGGAAGGTAGTGAGTTTTGTCTGGATTGTAAGCTAAGTTTCACGGGAATGTTTTGCCTTAGAGAGCCGTAAGGGTAGATTCCAAGGATAATATTCTAACCCTGATGGTTATGTTCACTGTGTAAGAAATTCTCCTTATAGCCAGGATAACGAGCCCTTAGGATCTCTGTTTCAAGAAATCAAATAAGACAATTTGGATTCAAGACATCGGTTTTCTGAGGTACATGTCTTTCTCTTTTCAGACCGGCAAGATAAAGAGGCCCTTATACTTACTACTTGGGGTGGATTTGTAGGGTTGATGCCTTGTGCAGTAAGAAGGACTGTCGAGATGAAATGACAAATGTCTTGTATTATGCAACAGAGTTTGTGAATTTTTGTTTAACTTTTATTTTGACTCATTGTAGTCTGCTGGAGGTTGTATGTTGTAATAATTTAAGAGTATGTATAGGTCTAGGGTTTATGCCATGTTAGTATTACCGTTTTGTATGGATAGAATTTGAAGGTTCAGTACTGCGCTGGAGGTTTGGTTTTTACGGTTAAGGGGTTTTTACTGTTAAGGGGTTCATACCAAAAATTTTGTGGACAAGGGTTTAGGGTTTTATATACATATGTGGGATGTTTAAATTATGAGTAGGGTTTGGTCTCAAACCCCTTTGATGTGTGTGGGATATCAGTAATTGCAGAGTACCTTTGTTATAAGAGCATGTGTTTTGTTTTTATTTTTCATTGTATGTTACATGTATGTACCCTTTTGTTTCCTTTTAAAAAAAATTGAGTAATGATTCAGTAAATGCTAGGATTAAGAGTTTATATAAGGCGGTGGGCGGTCAAGACTCAGATTTTTATTTCTAAACCAATGTAAAGGAAATTTTGGTTGTGAGTTTCCTTAATAAAATTGTGTTATACGATGTTGT
Source organism: Cherax quadricarinatus (assembly GCF_038502225.1). Taxonomy (NCBI): domain Eukaryota; kingdom Metazoa; phylum Arthropoda; class Malacostraca; order Decapoda; family Parastacidae; genus Cherax; species Cherax quadricarinatus. Next base: position 25,230,692 of record NC_091350.1, on the reverse strand, counting down.
AAGTTGCAATTGTTTGTTAATCATAGGTGTTTTGTTCTGTTTAGCGTTTCCATTTCTTTGTTACCACTACTGTTAATATTTTCCAGTACTTGCACTGGATACTTAAGTTAAGACTCTACACTGTTTTGTAAATATTTATATATTTTTTTTACACCATATTTTCACATGCTATTCCATAACACAACTTTAACCAATACCCTGAACTAGAGGGTATGCTCGTATTGTGTGTTTTTTATAGTTGTTATGATAGCTTTGTTAGGGTCATAATACTTTACTGACATGATTTGTGTAGTATATTGTTGTGTGTGACAAATGTTATGACTTTAGTCACGTGTTACTACCTTTACTCTAGTAACCCTGTGATGTTGTGCACTTTGTATGTGGTATTTGTTGTAATAGTTTATGTCAAGGTTCTCCTAATTACTGTAAAACCATGTAAAGTTCCCTTTGGTGTGTTTCATTGTTCACAATGTAATGACCTAGTGATTTTTTTTTTTTTTTTTTTTTTTTTTTTAAACAGATATACAGAAATTGTGTCTTACAGAATGCATCCTACAAGAAGGGAAACCCCGGACTTTGTATCACAGCATATTCAATACAGTCATATGGCATACCTTAGTAACACCACGTAGTATGTGCTTTCTATAACATCTTTGAAGGCACTCTCACAATAACGAACAGTCATTCTCACGCACACAAAAACTTTAAGATTCTACCCTTTCATTCACCTTGTATACACACAATGATGTAGTGCTCCAATACATTACGTACATATACTATCCAAAATCTTCACAACATAAAGGGAACACATGTGTAAAAACACCACCCACACCACACTCACTACTCAGGAAAAGCATAAATGTATCAGTGCAAATCCAGTCACACACTTTAAAAGCCATCCACACATTTCCGCTCAAGAAACTAGCCCGTCGCTACCCCTTTACACTTAAATCCCGTAAATCCTTTAACTTAAAACTCCGGTATCCCTCAGTAAACACTGTCTCCCACCTTCCCCCATAAAGATCCCTATTGCGACACTTAGTTCTATAAATGGTGGCCGCTAACACCTTTATTCTTTCATCCACACCCACCTCCCTCACACCCACCTCCCTCACACCCACCTCCCTCATAGCCCAAGACCTATAAATAAAATCAGTGACCACATACGCAACCGCATTCACCACCATCTGACTCATCCCACCTATATCTAAACTTAACACCCTTAACACCTGTAATCCTTCCCCACCCACTAACCTAACTACCCTACCTAACCATACCCTCACAGCTTCTAAACAATTACAAAAATACACGGCATGAAAAATAGTCTCTGAACATCCACACGCTTTGCACTCCCCACCCTCCCTTAGTCTCCTATTAAATAACACAACACCAGACGGCAAGATTCCATGTAGAAACCTAAACATTACCTCCCTTACACCTGGTTTAATACGCAATTGCCGTAAACATTTCCAGATATTCCCCCACGCATACATGGGGTATGCCCCCTCAACTGCCGCCACCACAGACCCACCCCCCCACCCTCTCTAGAATCCTCAATTTAAGGCGCTTCGGATCCCTCACCGTCATTAAAACCCTCAACATGGCCTCACCAATCATTAAATCCTTACCCCTCCACCATCGTTGCATATCCATACGCAGTTTTTCTAGCCCCCCTCTCCTCGCCCCCACCTCCCTCAAATACCCTCGTTTTAGATACACACTCATCATACGCTTTTCTAAAGGTATAAGACCCAGCCCCCCGTGGCTAATGGGAAGCATCACCACCCCTCTACTTAGCCAGTCACAACCCGATCCCCATATAAATCTGAAAATCCCATGTTGCAACCGTTGCACCTCTCACCGCCTCAGTGGGTATATTGCCACCACGTGCCATATCTTACTATACAACAGGACGTTCGTCACAATGACCCTCTGATGCAACGTTACCTGCGCCGTCCTCAAACCACCCAATCTTTTCAATACCCCATCCACAGTGCGCATTGAATTTACCTCTTGTGCGACCCTATCATTCTTAGCGTACACTATCCCACAAATCAATAGCTGATCCACCACACTCCACCCGCGCCCTACAGTCCCACCTCTATTTACGTTATTGCCTAGGTCCATATACTTAGACTTTGCCACATTAATTTCCATCCCAGTAGCCTCGCCAAACACATCTACCACCTTTCCTACCTTGTGTAAATCCTTCTCATCCCTCACCAATACAGTTGTATCATCCACATAACCCACAATCCCCGGCTGACCCTCTCGTTCATTACTAACCCCTCCACTTGCTATACTCCACCTAACTGCCCTATAAAAGGGATCCTGGAGGCACTCAAACAATATTTGCTATAGAGGGCAACCCTGTTGCAAACCCCTTCCCATCTGAATGTTAACACCTAGCCTTCCATTAACCTGTACTCTCATAGATCCTCCCTGATACAATGTTTTCGCCCAAGATATAATTTCCTTCCCGAATCCCTGCCAACGCATGAACCTCCATAATGCATCCCTCTCCACACTATCGTAAGCAGCTCGCCAATCCAATGCCAACACACCCCCACCCCCCAACTCCCCCCTCTGTTCTATAAAACTTCTAAGAACTCCATGCCCTTCATACATTGTCCTACCCGGTACCCCATATTGTCCTCTGTCAATTACGTTACCTATCACCTTTTTTATTCTATTCCCTAATATCCGTGCAAATAGCTTATAATCGCCACACATAAGCGATATTGCTCGGTAATCCTCTACCGTAGTCTGTCCACCTTTCGGAACTAATACCACGACAGCAGTCCTTTGCTGCTCCCCCATTTCCCCATCATCCTTCATTACATTGAATAACCTAACTAAAAATCCTCTCAATACTTCCCAATTCCTAACGTAAAAATCATTAGGCAACCCATCTACACCTGGCGCCTTACCTAAACTTGCACCAGACAAAGCGTGCGAAATCTCACTTTCCGTGATCGGACCTTCTAATGTTACCCTATCTATACCATCAATCTCACATTGCACGAAATCTCCCATTTCCTTTAAAGCCTCATCTCGAATACCTCCGTTTTGTGCATATGACCTAAACCATGCATCGAGATAACCACTCATACCCTCTGTCGTCACTAATACCTGCCCCATTGACCTCATCGCTTTATTGCCGTGAGGTTGTGCTGCGCACACGCTCCTGCTTGAGAGGCCTTCCTGCGCAGATTGATTTTCACAAGATGGCGCAGACTATCAGAAGGCGCGTCAACACTGTGTGCTTTGATTTAGTGCAGGGTGTAGTTACGCCTCAGTCCGCACAGGTGCTTCTACCTTTGATTATTCGCGACACATACGGCATTGCTGATCAAGATTTGTATGGAGTATCGCTCAACGGGGCTTACCGAATATTCGTTAAGCTACGATCGACGGCAGTGTATGAGCGCCTGGTGGAGCAGTATCAAGATGGCTGTGTGGACGTAAACTCGGCAATACGAGTTCGTTTAATTGACGTGTTGCGACACTACACTTGGGTGAAGGTACGCAACGTGCCTTTCGAAGCTGACGAGGCAGATATACGGAACGTTTTTGAACGTTATGGTACTGTGCATCTGGCAACGGCAGGTACCTGGGTGGATGGGGCGTACGCCGGCTGGCCGGAGGGTACGTTCAACCTAAAGATGACGCTGAGGCATCCCATCCTGTCGTTTGTCATCCTGGACGACTTTAGGACGCAAGTGATGGTGTATTACACAGGGCAGCGCAAGACCTGCAGGCTATGTGGTGCTTATGACCATATGGCAGCACAGTGTGAGAGGCAGCAGCAACGACAGGTTGCAGACAGAAGGACGGAGCGAGGGCCTGACCCGAAGGCGGGGCCTGCCAGCGGGACGCCTGTAAAGGGCCATAGTTCGTCTTGGAGCGAGGAGGTGGAGAGTGAGTTCCCGACGGTGGGGTCGAGCCCATCAATGCCTGTAGGATCTACAGTCTCCGCTTTGGTGGAAGGGGAGACCAAGTTGAGTGGAGGAGAACGAGCAGAGGATGTGGCTTTGGAGCAGTTGACGGAAAAGTTTTTGGAGACGAAGAGAGCTGGAGATGATGTACAATCGGTGGTAGGACCTGAGGAGAGTGAGGACGAGAGGAGAGACAGCCAGCTGACTGCAGGTGCCTCTTCTACGGGAATGGTGACCGTGGTCGAGGTGGAGGCGGAGGTGCATTGTGAGGCATCCCCCGACCAGACCATGGATGCAGAGAGTGTTCGGCGGAAGAGGGCGGCAACGCACTCTGATTCCGATGATGTCTTGACCCCGGCGCAAAGACCGGGGAAGAAACCGTGGGCTGATGTGGTGAGTGGAGGCGCCACAGGTGTGTCCGGTCAGGTGTTCGACCGGGGAGGGAATAGAGCTCACTGTGGTGAGCATGGTGGGAAAAATAGGAAGGCTGGTGACGTGTCTATGAAAGGAGTTACAGGGCAGCGTGTAAAACCCTTCAAGAAGGTTTCAGGTGTATGACTGTGAATGTAAATGGGTTGTGTATGAATGTGAAGCGTTTGTGGCTCCAGGGGTTTCTGAGGCGTCATGCCATAGATATTGTATTCATGCAGGAGCATAACTTTAAGGCGGGTCGGGATTTGAATGTGGACGGATATCGTGTTTGTGGCATATTCGGACCGTTTGAAAGGTGGGGTTGGAATTCTGATTCGGGAGACAAGCCCGTTTGTTGTAATTAGATGTGAGGGAGGGGAGGAGGGTAGGGTACTCCGGGTAGATGGATGGTGGAGAGGTGAGCGACTGGCAGTGGTTTGTGTGTATGCGCCGGCGGAGCGTGATGTATGGGTGAAGAATGAATTTGTGTGTGATGTTTTGGTTTATTATTTGAGATCTCTTCCCTCGGTAACAATCGTGGGCGGTGATTGGAATTGTATAGTACGTAGAAAGGATGTGGAGCCACGGGGGGCAGGGTGTTTTTTGGTTAGCCTAAGGGATCTTTTGCTGGGCGTGGGGTTAAGGGATGTTATTGGAGGTGGGGACCTAATGGTTGAGCATATGTTTCATAGACAGGGATACGCGGCCAGGCTCGATAGGTTATATGTGACGGGAAGTGTGCGAGTGATGTGTGTGCGTACGGTGGAAGCTGTTTACACGGATCATAGAGCTGTTTATACAGACTTGACTTGGGCCAGCTTACCTAAGAGGTATCCAGGGTATTGGAAGTTAAATGTGAGACTTCTTGGGGTGGAGGAGGCGGGGTTAGATTTTAGGACAATGTGGGAGAATTTGTGGGGAGAGGGTAGGGATGTGGGTGACTTGCTGGGGTGGTGGGATGGGGTAGCTAAGGAGAGGATCCGGCAGTTTTATGTGCGATGGGGAAAGTACCAGGGTTGGATGACGTACGGGTTGCAGCAGTATTTCGAGGGTAGGTTGCAAAGTTGTTATGAGAGGGGCGTGCAGGCAGGGCAGTATCCCATGGAGGAAATCGAGTTGTTAAAAGGAAGGATTCGTGATTTGCAGAATGATAGATTTGATGCGGTGAGAGTGCAGGGTGGAATTGAAGAGGCGGTGTGGGGTGACCGACCATCGGCCTGTGTGTTAAGGGGACAGAGGCAGCGACGTATGGCTATGGAAATTGATAGGCTGGTGGTACATGAGGACTTAGGTGGATATAGGGCGGGACATGAGTTAAGAACAACGGAGGCAATGAGTGATTACGTGGATAGGTGGTTTGGAAAAAATTTACTGAGTGTAGGGGTGGATGGGGAGGCTTTCGGGAGGTTGGGGGAGAATGTATCTTGTGTGCTAAGTAGCAGTGATCGCATGGCGTTGGATGGGGATATTGAAGAAGGGGAGGTGTGGAGGGCTTTGGAGGGGATGGCACGTGGTAAGGCTCCAGGTCTGGATGGCTTGCCCTGCGAGTTTTATGTGAGCCATTGGAATGTGTTGAAGTCCTTCTTAGTAGAACAAATGAATACGATGAAAAGGGAGGGGAGGATGGGCAGGTTGCAAGGAACTGCGGTTGTGGTTTTAGTGCCAAAAGGTAAGAAACAGGACACGGTGCGGGACTTTAGGATAATATCATTGCTGTGTGCTGATTATAAGATTTTTGCAAAAAATTTAGGAAATAGGATGAAGTGTGTGGTGGATAGAGTGGTTGCGAGAAGACAATATGGTGTGTCTGGGAGGACGATGTATGACGGGCATAGTATTATAAAGAATTTTGTGGGTCGGGAGGGAAGCAGGAGGGGGGTGTCTTAGCGTTAGATTGGCAGGCGGCATATGATAGTGTAGAATGGGAGGTATTGTGGTACATATTAAGGAGGCAGGGTTTTGGGGAGGAGGTGGTGCGTTGGGCAGAGACATTGAATACAGGTGTGGGAGTGTGTGTACAGGTAAATGGGAAGTTGGGGGAGTGGGTATTCATGGGTCGGGGTATTAGGCAGGGTTGTCCCCTGTCTCAATTGTTGTTTGCCTGTTTAACAGACCCTTTCTATAGAAAGGTGGAAGCGTGTATGGAGGTGGATTGGGGAGTAGGAAGTGGAGTGCAGGGAATAATAGGGTATGTGGATGACACGACAATACTCGTGCGAACGCAGAGGAGTTTACGTGCGGTTGGAGATGTTATTGATAATTTCGCGGGGGTTACCGGGTTAAGAGTTAATGTGGAAAAATCAAAATTACTGGTCTTAGGAGATTGGGTGGGAAGAGAGAGTTGGGGAAGGAATGTACGTTGGAATATGGTGGACAGGATAAAAGTGTGTGGAATAGTGTATATGCGTAGTGCGAGAGAGGCGAGGATGGTTAATTCTGGACTTGTTGTGGATCGAATGGTGGGGCGATTGGATGGGTTGAGACCAACTCATTTGACAGTACATCAGCGTGCGATTGTTGTGAATGTGTTGTTATACAGTAAAGTCTGGCACGTGGCTGCGGTATATCCGTTAGCAGGTCCGGATGTTACGAGGCTGTTAAAGAGGGTTTTCCATTTTCTTTGGGGTTCCGGGTGTGAATGGTTGAGTAGGAGTGTGGTTACTTTACCGGTCAACAGAGGAGGATTGGGGTTGATTGATTTACGGTTAAGAGTCAAGTGCATTTATTTGAAGTGGGGGTTACGCCGTGTGCGGAGTCATGCAGGGAGGGGCGTGAATGGCTTGCATGAAGAGGTGCGAATGTGGTGGGGAGGGTCGGAGAGGAAAGTGTGTGAAGACGTGTTGCGGGCGTTGCTGCATGTACGGGACCCTAATAAAGTTCGAGTGGGTGTTTTAGAGCGTGTTGTAAGGGCGAAGGTAGTCGTGAAGGCTGAGAGTATCTACCCTATGTATGCGTGGAAGGATATATGGGAAAGATTACGGTTGATGCGCGTGCGTCCAAATGTGCGAGAGGTATTTTTCCGTTTTCTCCATGGTATACTGCCGTCGGGTGCTGCACTTAAGGAAAGAGGGTTGATGGTGGAGGGCGCGTGTCGGGTGTGCGGGGATGAGGAGACTGCGTTTCATGTAGTGTATTTTTGTGATAATTTGGGGAGTATCAGGGAATGGATGGGTAAGGTTTTGAGGACAGTGGGAGGAGGCGGGATATTAGTATTGAGGGCGTTAAGTTTGGACGTGGGAGGCGTCGAGGCGCCTGTGCAACGTGCAATCACATATATAATTGCGGATTTTGTTTTTGTATCCTGGGCAATGAGAAGGAATGGGGATTGGGAGGTGCGCAAAAGGGTGTTGGCGGGGACCATTTATAGAACGTTGTGTTATAATCGGGAAATATATGGAAGTCGCTGAGACCAGGCTTTTTCAGCAGGGTACCGTAGTATGAGTGTGAGAGCATTGTTAACGTTGTGAAAGGGGGGGGGGAGTGAATTTCAGGGGGTGGAACGGGCTTGTCTCCGGGGTTGGGTATGCACAACAGCTGGTTTACTGTGTGTATCTGTGTAATGCGTGGTTGAGGAAAATGTGGTTGTGTGAGTGGATGTGGTGGTGAAGTTATATGTGTTATAGATGTCTTAAGTCAGAGTCTACTGCCTTCTTTCTTTGTTGAAGTACTTGATGTACCTTTCGGCTATGGCCTGGCAAACGGGGTTTTATGTGTTTGTACTGAGCATTTTATTGCTATATTATATAATGTGTATAGCCTGTAAATGAGTGCGGAATGCTTATGGCTATTCTAGTTTTGTGGCTGACTCGTAAGACTTGTGGTAAGGCGAGTATGTGTGACTGTAGGGAACTTATGTACTGGGAGTTAGGTGAGTAAGAGTATGTACTTTGTTTTATCATGAGATTGTGATGTAGGTTCTTTCGGTTATCGATTATTTGTGTTGGTTGTGAGTAACTGATATATTTATATATTTATCATAATATTCTTCTTATTGTATTGTATAGTGCATTGGCAATATGTCCCAGTATATTATGTAAATAGTGTATACCCGAAGGGATTATGGTTTTATTTATATTATTGAACCTGCTACAGGGGTCACCTACATGTTATGTTCTTGTTGTTGTTCTTGTGTACATAGGGTTAAGATTGCCCATCTTCTTAATGTTATGTTTTGTCACAAGCGATATTTTCTAGTATAATTGTGTAACCTCTTGTGTTTGTTAATATTGTGTTTGTTATTTGCTATTGTACGTTCTGAGAGATTGTGTTTCAAAATGTGTTTATATACAATGTGTATCAACCCTAGTTTAAGGGGTTTTTATGTTAAGCTATGTATTGTATTTTAAATAAAATAAAAAAAAAAAAAAAAAAAAAAAAAAAAAAAAAAAAAAAAAATACCTGCCCCTCTCTATACCCTTCCATCCCCACATGAACAGTTAATCCCATCATCTCCGTCGCCACTCTTCTCTTACGCTGTCTCCTCAACACGCATGCCGAAGGCCTGTCACCCTATAACACCTCTTCCAACCCACCCAAAACTCGCGCGCCATCAAATCTTTCATTTTGCAAATCCCTGATACGCTCCTTTAATCCCTCAATATCGTCCACCGGATAACTAGCACTCCCACGCTCGTAGCAAGCTCTCAACTGCCCCTCAAGATAAGATTGGTACCCATACTTCAACCTGTTATATTCCCTCCCACTACGAATATAAAATTCCTTAATACGAGATTTCGCCACAGAGTCCCACCAACTAACCAGTTCACTATTCCCAGGTGCCTCCGCCACCAACTCCTCCCACAATTGAACAAATGACTGTCGAGACTCTTCTTCCTGCAACAACTTTACATTCAACTTGCAAAACCCCTTACACCTTCTTGGCAACCCCTCCCAACCTATATCCACCAAAACACCCCTGTGATCAGAAAATACTACGTCCATTACCCTCACACTATGTATTACGACTGTCCTAGGCACGTATAATCGATCGAGCCTAGCCGCATACCCACGCTTAATAAATGTGTGCTCCACCACCTCACCTCCCTCAACATCTGTCAATCCTACCCCGGATAACAATTCTACCAATATCCTCAAACAATGCCCTGCCCCCCTCGGTTCAACATCCTTACTCCTTATCACACAGTTCCAGTCACCTATCACAGCAACCCCCGGCAATCCACGCAAATAATATACCAGAACGTCCCTCACGAATTTATTCTTTATCCTCACATCTCCCTCTGCTGGGCCATACACACACACCAATGTCATCTGTACCTGACCCCATAACCCATCCACACGAATCACCCTCCCCTCTCCCCCCTCACTATGCCTGACAACCAACGGGCTAGTTTCTTTCACCAAAATGGCCACACCTCCTTTCAATCTGACTGCATGCTCAACATACACATTATACCCATCCACCTTCAACTCATAACCCGGTCTATAATTGTGTTCCTGCAAGAACACAACATCACCATCATGATGCACCAAATATTCCCTAAACCACTCACACTTTCTCTGAGACCTCAAGCCATTGATGTTCAATGTCAGGCACTTAAAACCGACAAAGGGGGTTTCCCTCTTGACACTACCGACTTATCACCTGATCGTTTCATTGCACCTTTTTCCCATGGCTTCCGCCCATGTTTTCTTCCCAGGTCGTTGTGCGGGCGTAAGCACGTCGTCGGAATCAGAAAGCACTGCTGCTCGCTTTCGCGTCGTACCCTCGACCTGCATCAAGTCATCCAGCTCAGTGCCATGATGAACCTCCACCTCCACAGTTCTCATAAACTGGGCATCCTTACGACACACTTCAGGCCGGGCTGGCATCACCACGCCCTCCTCAACTGCAGACCCATGATCCAGGTCTGTACCAACATCCTGACAAGGACTCTCATTACCCAAAATGTTCTCAAACGTCGACACTATCGTCTTTTCCGCGTCGCTACCATTCGCTTACGCGATGACCTCGTCCAGCACTTGTACAACGTCCAGGGAAGTGATGTCGTCCCCCCGCGTAGCCCCTGCCATCTCCTTTTCTTCGGCCCTCTCAACCTCCTCACTCCATGTCAAACTCTGCTGAAGCAGAGTCGAAAACAGTTGATCTTGATCCTCTCTCCTTTCCTCCACATCTCGTCGTTGCTGCTGGTCCTTGTCACCACGTCTTCTTTCACATTGCACAGCCAGGTGATCATACGACCCGCACAAACGGCAAGTGCTTCGCTGCCCAGCGTATGTTACAAAAACCCGAGTCCTGAAATCTTCCATCACCACGTACGATGGAATTGGATGTCTGAGCGTCATCTTGACAGAGAATGCACCCTCAGGTATCCCCATATACGGGCCAGCTGACCACCTTCCTGCAGTGATCGTATGTATTGTGCCGTATTTACACATAATGAACCGGATGTCAGATGCATCCGCCTCGAACGGCACATTCCTGATCTTAACCCATGTGTAATAGCTGGATACATCATGCAGCCTCACCGTCACAGCATGATTAACTGGTATGGCCACCTCTTGAAACTTATTCACAACTGCCTCATACACAGTCGCCGAACTAAATTTTACAAAAATCCTCTTCGTACCGTTCAGTGCCAGTCCACAAATCTCCTCATTGGCTATTCCGTAGGTATCTCTGATGATTGCAGGCAAAAGCAACTCCATTGATGGCCCCATTACAGCTCCACTGGTTAATTCAATGCAGACAGTATTTACCCTGCGCCGGCGAGCCTGCGCCATGTTGGTGAAAATAATACTGCCACCAGACAACTCCAGGGGGCAGCAGCAGCACACGTCCTCTCCACTCAAGGGTTGAGAGACGAAATATGTTTTTTGTGTTCTTTTACTATTATTATGCATCTTTTGTACTTTTGTAATTTTTTTTAATAAAATTATAATAAAAAATCCGCTCATTTTCATTAATATATTGAAAACGAAAAATACTAGGATTATGAGATTGGCAATCTATTATCTAGATTTTTGTCGATTAGTGCTAAATTAATAAGAGGTCAATGTAATTTTTTTTTTTGACATTCTTTCATATCTTTGAAGTGTGAATAATGATGTAAATTGGTAATGCCAAATATAGCTTGTTACTTGTATCTGTATTGAGCCCACTGGTCACCCAGTGACCTTATATATATATTCTACTCTTTGTAACTCTTATTTACATAAAGAGCAAATGTGAGTTTTAGGGTTAAGAGTGCTGATGGAGATATGCTGAGTTGTAGTATTAAGCAAGATTGTTACAATCAAAACTAACCGCTAAAACCATAAGGGTCATAGAGCACTGGAGGGTAGGGTGTGCTAAAGGTGCAATGTGCTCTATCAGATAGCGAGGGTGAAGAGTGTAACAGAGGTAGAGTTAGGAGGTGAGGAGTGCTTAAGTTTAATCGTAGTTGGATTAATAATGCAATTGCAGACAGAATGTCAAAGAGGAAGTCCGTGGAAAAGATGGAACCATCAGCGGGGAGGAAGATAAGGTAGGGGAGCAAATGCAGTGCCGATGTCTAAGAACATAAGAATGTAGGAACACTGCAGAAGGCCTACTGGCCCATACGAGGCAGGTCCTTATCAAAACGATCTCTACCTAAAGCTACTCAAGAAACAACTCCCGCACCCCCCAACACCAATCAAACCCAGCCCCTCCCGCTCATATATTTGTCCAGTCTCTTCTTAAAGCTACCCAAGGTCCTAGCCTCTATCACCCCACTGGGAAGACTGTTCCACGCATCTACAACTCTGTTAGAAAACCAGTACTTACCTATGTCCTTTCTAAATCTAAATTTATCCAACTTAAATCCATTATTCCTGGTTCTTACCTGGTTCGACACCCTCAGTACTTTATTAATGTCTCCCTTGTTTATGCCCGTCATCCACTTATACACTTCAGTGATATCTCCCCTCATTCTACGCCTCTCCAGAGAGTGGAGATTTAAGGCTTTAAGTCTATCTTCATACGGGAGGTTCCTTACACAGTAAATCATTTTAGTCATTCTTCTCTGTATGTTCTCTAATGAGTCTATGTCCATCCTGTAGTAAGGGGACCAAAACTGAGCAGCATAATCTAAATGAGGCCTCACTAGTGATGTATAGAGCTGTAAAATAACTTTTGGACTTCTGTTACTTATACCTCTTGAGATAAATCCAAGTAATCTGGCAATATAAACACAAATGCAGTATAATGTGATCCTTTATTGACTACGTTTCGCCCACACAGTGGGCTTTTTCAAGTCACAAACAGAACTACCTGGGGTGGAAGGAACGCTAGTATTTATAGTCCGGCTGAGGTCAGGTGAAGAATGCTGCATCTGATGATGTACCGAGTTGGGTTGTAGAGTCTAAAAACTTGGGTAGCTTGGAAAGGAGACTGGACAAGTTTGTGAGCAGACCTTCTACAGTGTTCTTATGTGGGATAGCGATGAAGAAGTTTCTTGGCAAGTGGTTCAGCTATGTTATAGAAGCCACTATTCTGGTTGAAGTTGTCGGATATAGAAATAAGTGATGATTCCAGGATTCTTCGGTATTGAGTGTTGTCTTCTGTGGCGATAAGCCTTGAGTTTCTGTAGTTTATCAAGTGGTTGTGTGAATTACGGTGTTGTACGCAGGCATTCCTTGTGTCGTCAGACCTGCTTGCGTATTGGTGTTCTGAAATACGTGTTTGGAGGTCCCTTGATGTTTCGCCCACGTATAACTTGTTGCAGTCATTACAAGGGATTATGTATACCCCTGCAGAGGATGGAGGCTTGTCCTGTCTACTACTGGTGATGTCCTTGATGGTCGTGGTTGTGGAGGTAGATACTTGGAATGATGTTTTGGCAAAGATGTTGGAAACATGTTTGGCAATGGAGTTGGTGGGAAGGACTATGTATCTCTTCTCGGCAGTGTCTTCTCTGGGTGTGTTGAAGATGTTTAGTGCTCGCCGTCTGCAGTCTCTGATGAAGTGACGAGGATAGTGGAGTTTGGAAAATACTTGTTCAATTATAGTGCATTCTTCCTCAAGGAACTCGTTGCTGCAGATTCTGCGTGCACTCAGAATCTGCAGCAACGAGTTCCTTGAGGAAGAATGCACTATAATTGAACAAGTATTTTCCAAACTCCACTATCCTCGTCACTTCATCAGAGACTGCAGACGGCGAGCACTAAACATCTTCAACACACCCAGAGAAGACACTGCCGAGAAGGGATACATAGTCCTTCCCACCAACTCCATTGCCAAACATGTTTCCAACATCTTTGCCAAAACATCATTCCAAGTATCTACCTCCACAACCACGACCATCAAGGACATCACCAGTAGTAGACAGGACAAGCCTCCATCCTCTGCAGGGGTATACATAATCCCTTGTAATGACTGCAACAAGTTATACGTGGGCGAAACATCAAGGGACCTCCAAACACGTATTTCAGAACACCAATACGCAAGCAGGTCTGACGACACAAGGAATGCCTGCGTACAACACCGTAATTCACACAACCACTTGATAAACTACAGAAACTCAAGGCTTATCGCCACAGAAGACAACACTCAATACCGAAGAATCCTGGAATCATCACTTATTTCTATATCCGACAACTTCAACCAGAATAGTGGCTTCTATAACATAGCTGAACCACTTGCCAAGAAACTTCTTCATCGCTATCCCACATAAGAACACTGTAGAAGGTCTGCTCACAAACTTGTCCAGTCTCCTTTCCAAGCTACCCAAGTTTTTAGACTCTACAACCCAACTCGGTACATCATCAGATGCAGCATTCTTCACCTGACCTCAGCCGGACTATAAATACTAGCGTTCCTTCCACCCCAGGTAGTTCTGTTTGTGACTTGAAAAAGCCCACTGTGTGGGCGAAACGTAGTCAATAAAGGATCACATTATACTGCATTTGTGTTTATATTGCCATCGTGTCGGTATTTTATACCATTTATTTCCAAGTAATCTGTTGGCCTTGTTGCGCACACTGAGGCACTGCTGTCTTGGCTTTAGATTTCTGCTTACCATGACTCCCAAGTCTTTTTCACATTCTGTATGACCAAGCTCTACTTCACCTAGATTATAGCTTCGAGGGTTATTTTCATTACCAAGGGCAAGTACCTTCAATTACCAAGGGCAAGTACCTTAAATTACCAAGGGCAAGTACCTTAGGTAAATTCTACGTACCCGCTGGCAGACGGGACACTAAAAGAACGTGGCAAACTGAAATTTGAACTTGACAATTCTCAGAGAGTGACACCGGGAACTTCTCCATGAGATACCCATGAGTGAGACGTGTGTGCTCAATGCGAAGATGGGATAGTGTGGTCTTCCAACCACGACATCGATAAGAAGACCAGAAACATATTATAAAGGGGGAAACGCTAAATCCGTAGGATTATACAGCGTCTGTAGGTTGTGGAAGGTATTCAGGCTTAATTCAGGGAACTGGAGCACAGATCCAATTCCCTAGATCAAGAGCCCCTCAAAAGCGTCAAGGAACCTTCCTTGAGGGAAACACAACAGATGGAATATAATTTCTCATGAACCAACTCACACTAATGTTGATGAATGGTTCAGAGAACCGACAAGTTGATAAATTAGACACATGTGCAACATTTGGATATCTTTAATGAGGAAACGTTTCGCCACATTGGCTTCATAAGTCCATACAAAGGAGAATGATTAAAAACAGGAGTAGTTTGAGGTAATCAGTCCCTCAGCCTTCAGTCGATGTAATCACTACATCAATCTTGAAAAGTATACAGCATATGTGCGAAGCAGTGGCTTATATACCGTAGGCAGGAGAGGTGCAGCAGTCGTAGGTGGTGTCACATTTGACCAATGTGGAAGTAGGTCATGCCCGAGGGTTAGGCAAGTGAAGAATTCCCAGTATTAAGATCCCCTGTATTAAGGTAAACGGTTCTCAGAACCATTCAAACAGTAATATAGATGACTGGCTCTCTGAACCATCTTGGGATCCTAATACTGGGAATTCTTCACTTGTCTAACCCTTGGGCATAACCTATTTCCACATTGGTCAAATGTGATACCACCTACGACTGCTGCACCTCTCCTGCCTACGTTACATAAGCCACTTCTTCGCACATGTGCTGTATTCTTTTCATGATTGATGGACTGATTACATCGCCTCAAGGCTAAGGGACTGATTACCTCAGACTCTCCCTGGTCTTCACCATTCTCCTTTGTATGGACTGATGAAGCCACTGTGTGGCGAAAGTTTCCTCATTAAAGATACCCAAGTGTTGCACATACGTCTATTTTGTCACACTAATGTTATCAACGGTTACAAAGTTGACTAGAGATCAGAGCAGAGACACAGCAGAAAAGGATTTCTTTGTTTCTGCTAGAAATGCGGCACAAACAAAGTTGTATACGAAAACTAGGGGATGAGAATGAAATTTTCTGCGAAGCGCTAAATTAGTCTGAAACTACCACGAATGTTGAGGTAAGCAATATGTATATTGACGGTGAGAATAGCATACATTTCAGCAGTGAAAATCCTATCCGAGTCTAATAAATGGCCTCTCACAACACAGTTCAAGAACCCGACACAGAGGATGTAGAACCATCAGAATAAATTGCAACAGCATGAAAATAAGATCGGAAGTGTTTGAGAAAGAGAGAGCAAGAAGTAACTGTAGGTATTCTAGCTTCCACGCACGGCACTGGGGAAAAACACACTCAAATTGTTGGAAACCCATAACAATTAAAGAGAAGCTAAGAGCGCAAATACGGAGAGAAAGAGACATGGTAAACGGGCATTTGTGGCCGAGTGGTGTAGAGCGTCACTTGGTAACCTTGCCAGCCTTGCTGACATGGCTTCGAATCCTGCTGACCGCAGTTATTCCTTGCATATATACAATTGACCTTTGAACAACATGGGTTTGAGCTGTGCAAGTCTACTTGTACGGGGCATTCTTTTCAATATATCTGAAAAGTTTTTTAGAGACTTACGACAATTTGAAAAACTCTCAAACCGCGTAGTCTAGAAATATTGGAAAAGTTAAGAAAAAGTTAGGTATATCATGAGTGCATATATATGCAATAAGATATCACAATATGCATACCAAACCCCTGTGAAAAAAAAGTGAAATTCCAAGCGCTTTCGCGACTTCTTACATTACCAAGGAACTATAAAAATGTTTTATTTTTATAGTTCCTAGATAATGTGAGAGGTCACGAAAGCTCTCGTAATTAAACTATTTTTTTCACAGTGGTTTGTTCTGTATATATGTAGTACTCGTTAACTTTATCATAAATTATACACAAACACTAATTATGAACTTGATGTAGCACTAAGGGCAACTCCACGTCGCCTGGTGAGGATGGTATTACTTACAACATACTCGGATTGCTGTGTCGAGTACCAGGTAATCCATTACTTGAATTATATAACATGAGTTATGTCACTGGGGAGCTCCCTCAATCATGGACCAACAGCCTCATTATTCCCATTCCGAAGCTCAATCAACAAAACTCATTTCGCCCAATATCCCTTACTAGCTGCTTGTGTAAAACATTCGAAAGGATGATTCTTAATCGTCTTATGCATAGAATTAAGCAATTCTTGTCTCCCCGGTTGCATGGCTTCATGCATGGAAGGAGTGTGCATCATTGCATTACCACCTTTCTCACTCTGCACACTGACAGCTCATACACTACCTTCCTTGATCTTAAATCCGCTTTTGATGTAGCCAACCGACATGTAATCATTAGTGAACTTGCCAAAATGGTTGTTGGAGGATGGCTTCTCCGCTGGATTAAAGGTTACCTGTCCAACAGAAAGTCGTATGTGTTGTTCCAGGGACATAGAAGTGTAACTGAAGATTTTGAATTAGGAACCACACAGGAAGGTGTGCTTAGTCCCACCCTTTTCAATATTCTGATTAATGCCTTAATGCTATGCCTAGGCAGCCCCATCATTATATGGTTAGTTTTGCTGATATAATGATTTACACCACCGGATTCTCCAACACCCAGAACTTTCTTAATCATGTACTAGCCTCGTGTCAGGACCTGGGGTTAATAATCTCAGGGGATAAAACAAAGATACTCGAACAGGCGTCCTCCTCGACGGAGAGGCACAGTTCGTCAGATCCAGTTGCATGATTGGTCTCTTCTAGAATATGTAAGCAGATACAGGTATCTAGGCTTTGAGGTTCCACTACTCGGACCTGTTGTAACGAGACTTTGTCGCCAATACAAAGAAAGGCTGAGAGCACTTAGAGTTGTGGCAGGTTTTCATCCCAGGTATGGCGCTAATGTTAAAATTGTGAAAATGATGTATCTTGCTTACATTAGATCATTGGTTGATTATGCTGCGCCACTACTTGCACTCGTGTCTGACTGGAAGCTTGGAGGGCTGGAAAAACTGCAAAACGAAGCAATGAGGATCATCCTAGGATGCCCTCGTACTGCCAAAATTTTAAATATGCAGAAAGAACTTAATATTCCAAGCATTAGAGATAGTGTTACTGAAAAAAAATATCCTTATTGGGGTCAATATGCTTAGGTTAGCCCATTCAAACCCCTGCACAGAAGCCCTCCAAACTTTCCTCAGCACTGAACATCCTTCCAGATGGATCGAAAAAAACTGGAACCGACCTCTGCATGAACCAGCTACATGATCGATACCAAGTTAGGCAACAGACACACTTCCCTGCTCCATGAGATATTACCCCATTCCAAACTACCATTCCTCCATTTCCCCCCAAAACTCTTCTTAAATAACAACCAAAGCTTCATCTTGAAGCCAAACATGATGCCTTAAGCTGTATTGATAACTTAGTCACACAGAACAATCTTTCACAAGTTATTTACGTTGATGGTTCTGTTCACCAGTCAACTGGTGCAGCTAGTAGTGCTGCTGTCATACAGAGTGATGGCTCTCAAAGAAATTGGAGCACACACCAATAACTGGGCCTCTACCCTTCAAACAGAACTGTTTGCCAAACTCCTTGCACTCAAATGCGTCCATATATCTAAGGTTGACAGTTTAATTGTAACTGATTCTCTGTCATCCATAAATGCTCTCAACTCATTAAGTATAAATTGTGGCATGCTTGTGTCAGAAGCCAGACATAGGTATGGTAAGATTGTGGACAGTGGAGTCAGAATGCACATGCTGTGGATTCCATCTCACATTGGTCTTCAGATGCATGATAGAACTGATAAATTGGCTAAGCTGTATGTTTTCAAAGAGGGAGTAGATTACAATCTTGGCTTGTCAGTTAGCAGTTTGAGAACAATACGAAAAGAACTTCAATTGAACTTTATTGACTTAAGACTCTTGGAGACTGACACAAGTCAGTCCATCTATCATCATTCCATCATGAAGGAGGAGCCACATGTCTATGGTGCATCCAACAAGATAAGCAGACTCTTGTATGTCATTACCGCCCCGCTCCGGCTGGGTTACAAGTATCTATGGCAGGTTAAATCACCACAGCCAGATGTAGACCAAACGAAATGTAAACTTTGCCAGATGGACTATTGTCACACCTTGCGTCATTATGTACTGGAGTGTGATCAAATTAATGAGTTTAGAGACAACTCACTCAGAAATGTTCAAGAAATGGCAAAGTATTTTATCCACAGTGGTATATTACAGACCATTCTGGAGAAATACCCTGACTTTGCTAGCTGGAAAATAATGCATTACCATGTGTGTGGGGGGGGGGGCGAGTGTGTGTGGGTGTGTGTGTGGGTGGGGGTGCGTGCTTGTGTGTATGCATATATTTGTACGCTCGTGTGCATGTGTGTGAGTGCGCCCTCGTGTGTGTACGTGTGTGCGCTCGCGCTCGTGTGGGTTTATGACCCACTTAATATTTGTATTTATAACTCATTACAATTGTGACAAGGTGTGGATATAACAGTGGCTCATTTCCTTGTAATTTGCTCATGACTGTAACCATGTATAGGAGTGAGGCTGATTCATTACCTTTGTAACTTGCCATGATTGTGACCAGATCTACCTGGAGTTCATTACCTTTGTACCTAGTTCAGCTATCATAACTTTGGGGTCCAGTCCCTGGACCCATTATGTACCATTGTAATCTTTAGACTACCGCCCACAGGATGGGTGTGGGGTGCATAATAAAGATATTAAACTAACTAACTGACGTCATTCACAGTCGAGAGAAATGTAAACAACTGTAATAGATATTACAGTACTTATGATAGTAATACATATAGTACATACTAGAGTACCTATCACTGAAGTACAAATTGTACATACTACAATACCTTTCACAGAAGTACATACAGAACATACTACAGTGCCTATTACAGTAGTACATACAGTACTACTGTCATAATCTCATAGCCACCTGCTGTTGCTACTGTTTTAAGCTCATCCACATGTGGGCGAACAAATGGAAAATGGACAAACATCCAGAGCACTGTGGAAATGGGTGCACAACCCAGAAAATGGGTACACAACACAGAAAATGGGTACACAACACAGAAGATGGGTGCACAACCCAGAAAATGGGTTCACAACCCAGAAAATGGGTGCACAACCCAGAAAATGGGTGCACAACCCAGAAAATGGGTGCACAACCCAGAAAATGGGTGCACAACCCAGAAAATGGGTGCACAACCCAGAAAATGGGTGCACAACCCAGAAAATGGGTGCACAACCCAGAAAATGGGTGCACAACCCAGAAAATGGGTGCACAACCCAGAAAATGGGTGCACAACCCAGAAAATGGGTGCACAACCCAGAAAATGGGTGCACAACACAGAAAATGGGTGCACAACCCAGAAAATGGGTGCACAACCCAGAAAATGGGACGCATAAAAAAAAGGACTTGGAAATCTAGATAAGAATTTAGTCGATCTGTGACTTAATTTTATGTAAATGTAGAATTGTCTTGGAAGTGATGTGGAAAAAGACACTTATGTACAGGTCAGGACATTTATTAAAGGAAACGTTTCACCACGAGTGGCTTCTTCAGTCCTAATACAGAGAAAACTAAGAAAAACGCATATATATAGTCTGTTTTTCTTAGTTTTCTCTGTATTAGGACTGAAGAAGCCACTCGTGGCGAAACGTTTCCTTTAATAAATGTCCTGAATTGTACATAAGTGTCTTTTTCCACATCTTGTCGGTATCACCATACCATTTCCTCTTTGCAAGTGATGTTTTCTCGGGGATAAACCTAACATTATGATTTATAAAGTAATGGTCATTGAATATTATGTATATTTTCCAGTAGAGTATTCATACCATATTATTCGTTTAATTCTCTTTGTGCAGTCTTTTTGACCTGAAATGGCAAACTTTCTATTTCTCCACACCTGTGTGTGTACTCACCTAGTTGTACTCACCTAGTTGAGGTTGCGGGGGTCGAGTCCGAGCTCCTGGCCCCGCCTCTTCACTGATCGCTACTAGGTCACTCTCCCTGAGCCGTGAGCTTTATCATACCTCTGCTTAAAGCTATGTATGGATCCTGCCTCCACTACATCGCTTCCCAAACTATTCCACTTACTGACTACTCTGTGGCTGAAGAAATACTTCCTAACATCCCTGTGATTCATCTGTGTCTTCAGCTTCCAACTGTGTCCCCTTGTTACTGTGTCCAATCTCTGGAACATCCTGTCTTTGTCCACCTGTGTGTGTGTGTGTGTGTGTGTGTGTGTGTACTCACCTAGTTGAGGTTGCAGGGGTCGAGTCCAAGCTCCTGGCCCCGCCTCTTCACCGATTGCTACTAGGTCACTCTCCCAGAGCCATGAGCTTTATCATACCTCTGATTAAAGCTATGTATGGATCCTGTGTGTGTGTGTGTGTGTGTGTGTGTGTGTGTGTGTACTCACCTAATTGTGGTATGCTTCCTGCCTCCACTATCTCACTTGGCAGGGTGTTCCACTTCCTGACAACTCTACGACTGAAGAAATACTTCCTAACATCCCTTTGACTCATCTGGTTCTCCAACTTTCAATTGTGACCCCTTGTTTCTGTGTCCTATCTCTGGAACATCCTGTCTGTCCACCGTGTCTACTCCACGCATTATTTTGTATGTTGTTATCATGTCTACCCTAACCCTCCTGTCCTCCAGTGTTGTCAGGCCGATTTCCCGTAACCTTTCTTCGTAGGACATTCCTCTGAGCTCAGGAACTAACCATGTCGCAAACCTTTGCACTTTCTCTAATTTCTTGATGCACTTGATCAAGTGTGGGTTCCAAACAGGTGCTGCATACTCCAGTATGGGCCTGACGTACACGGTGTACAGTGTCTTGAACGATTTCTTACTAAGGTATAGGAACGCTATTCTCAGGCTCGCCAGGCGCCCATATGCTGCAACAGTTATCTGGTTGTGTGCTTCCGGAGACATGCTCGATGTTATACTCACCCCATGATCTTTCTCCTTGAGCGAGGTTTGCAGTCTTTGGCCACCTAGCTTATACTCCGTCTGCAGACTTCTTTACCCTTCCTCGATCTTCATGACTTTGCATTTGGCGGGGTTAAATTCGGGAAGCCAGTTGCTAGACCACGTGACCAGTCTGTCCAGGTCTCTTTGAAGCCCTGCGTGTGTGTGTGTGTACTCACCTAATTGTACTCACCTAATTGTGGTTGCAGGGGTCGAGACTCAGCTCCTGGCCCCGCCTCTTCACTGATCGCTACTGGATCCTCTCTCTCTCTATCTCTCTGCTTCCTGAGCTTTATCATACCTCTTCTTAAAACTATGTATGGTTCCTGCCTCCACTACTTCACTTGCTAGGCTATTCCACTTGCTGACAACTCTATGACTGAAGAAATACTTCCTAAGGTCTCTGTGACTCGTCTGAGTCTTCAGCGTCCAATTGTGACCCCTTGTCCCTGTGTCCCCTCTCTGGAACATCCTATCTCTGTCCACCTTGTCTATTCCCCGCAGTATCTTGTATGTCGTTATCATGTCTCCCCTGACCCTTCTGTCCTCCAGTGTCGTCAGTCCGATTTCCCTTAACCTTTCCTCGTACGTCCCTTGAGCTCTGGGACTAGCCTTGTTGCAAACCTTTGTACTTTCTCTAACTTCTTGACGTGCTTGACCAGGTGTGGGTTCCAGACTGGTGCTGCATACTCCAGTATGGGCCTAACATACACAGTGTAAAGTGTCTTGAACGATTCCTTATTAAGGTATCGGAACACTATTCTCAGGTTTGCCAGGCGCCCGTATGCTGAAGCGGTTATTTAATTGATGTGTGCCTCCGGTGATGTGCTCGGTGTTATGGTCACCCCAAGGTCTTTCTCACTGAGTGAGGTCTGTAGTCTTTGTCCATCTAGCCTATACTCTGTCTGCGGTTTTCCTTGCCCCTCCCCAATCTTCATGACTTTGCATTTGGCTGGATTGAATTCGAGAAGCCACATGTCCAGCCTGTCCAGGTCTCTTTGCAGTCCTGCCTCATCCTCGTCCGATTTAATTCTTCTCATCAACTTAACATCATCTGCGAACAGGGACACTTCAGTCTATTCCTTCCATCATGTCGTTCACATATATCAAAAATAGCACTGGTCCTAGAACTGACCCCTGTGGGACCCCGCTCGTAACAGGCGCCCACTGTGATATCTCTTCACGTACCATGGCTCGTTGCTGCCTCCCTGTCAGGTACTCCCTTATCCATTGCAGTGCCCTCCCTTTTACGTGCGCCTGATCCTCCAGCTTCTGCACTAATCTCTTGTGGGGAACTGTGTCAAAGGCCTTCCTGCAGTCTAGGAAAACGCAATCTACCCACCCCTCTCTCTCGTGTCTTACTTCTGTTACCTTGTCATAAAACTCCAGGAGGTTTGTGATACAAGATTTGCCTTCCATGAACCCATGCTGGTTTTCATTTATAATCTTTTTCCTTTCCAGGTGTTCGACCACTCTCCTCCTGATAATCTTCTCCATGACTTTGCACACAATACATGTCAGAGACACAGGTCTGTAGTTTAGTGCCTCATTTCTGTTTCCTTTCTTAAATATGGGGACTACATTAGCTGTCTTCCATTTCTCAGGTAGTTGCCCAGTTTCAAGGGATGTGTTGAAGATTGTGGTTAGAGGCACGCACAGCATCTCTGCTCCTTCTCTAAGGACCCATGGGGAGATGTCCGGTCCCATCGCCTTTGAGGTGTCAAGGTCACTTAAGAGCTTCTTCACCTCCTCCTCAGTTGTTCGTATGTCATCCAACACTTGTTGGTATATTCCCTCTTGATGTTCCCTTCTGTGCTGTCTTCCCACAGCCCTTCCTGTCTCTACTGTAAAAACTTCCTTAAATCTCCTGTTCAGCTCCTCACATACCTCCTGATCATTTCTTGTGAGTTCTCCACCTTCTGTCCTTAATCTGATCACCTTGTCTTTGACTGTTGTCTTCCTCCTGATGTGGCTACACAACAGTTTCGGGTCAGTCTTGATTCTCGATGCTATGTCATTTTCATACTGTCGCTGGGCCTCCCTCCTTACCTGTGCGTACTCATTCCTGGCTCTGCGACTGATCTCCCTATTTTCGTGTGTTCTCTGCCTTCTGTACTTTTTCCATTCTCTATTGCACTTTGTTTTTGCCTCCTTACACCGTCGGGTAAACCAGGGGCTCGTTCTTGTCTTCCTGTTGTTACTGTTGCCCTTGGGAATAAACCTTTCACTGCCTCCTTGCATTTTGTTGTTACGTATTCCATCATTTCATTTACTGGCTTTCCTGCCAGTTCTCTGTCCCACTGGACCTCCCGCATGAAGTTCTTCAACCCTATGTAGTCCCCTCTTTTATAGTCAGGCTTTTCCCATTCAACTCCTGTTATTCTCTCCACTTGCAGCTCTATGTATTCAAAGCACAGAACCACGTGGTCGCTAGCTCCTAGGGGACTCTCATACTTGATGTCCTCAATATCTGAGCTGCCCAGGGTGAACACAAGGTCCAATCTTGCTGGTTCATCCTCCCCTCTCACTCTGGTAGTGTCCTTAACATGTTGGTGCATGAGGTTTTCCAGCACCACGTCCAACATCCTGGCTCTCCATGTTTCGGGACCCCCATGTGGCTCCAGGTTTTCCCAGTCAATCTCCCTGTGGTTGAAATCCCCCATAACCAGCAACTTTGCTCTGCTGGAGTGAGCTCTTCTTGCCACCTCAGCAAGTGTGTCCACCATTGCTCTGTTGCTCTCTTCATATTCCTCTCTTGGCCTCCTGCAGTTCTGTGGTGGATTATACAAGACTGAAGTGTACCTGCTATGTAGTCTCTTTCTCCCGTCTCATCTATTCCTTCCATTTTCTCGAATTTCTATCTGTTTTTTACGAGCAGAGCAACCCCACCTCCCCCCCTGCCCCATCTATCTTTCCTCATGATCTGGTATCCTGGTGGGAAAATTGCATCTGTTATTGTCTCCATGAGTTTTGTTTCTGTAACTGCTATGATGTCTGGGGACTTCTCATTGATTCTTTCTTGCCATTCCTCATGTTTATTCGTTAATCCATCTGCATTTGTGTACCAAACCTTCAACTTCTGTTCTAATACTGTAACTGTGGTGCGGGGGGTGGAAACAGAGGGATCGGTGTGTGATGGTTGGTTTGGATTGTTCAGTTGCCTTGGGGGTCTCGTGGCTGGAGTCCTTCTGCAGGTGTTTCTGGGGAGTGCGCTTGTCCTTCCATTTGATCCTGGGTTATTCTGCTCTCCTTTTTCATTTCCTCCCATTTCTCCTTTCGTTTTTGAACTCTCTCTTTCATCGTCTTCCTTTCGTCCTGTGTTCTGTCTCGATCGAGGTACACACTCCGGAACTCCTGCTTGCCTCTCAGCCGTGCTTTCTCCTGCAGGATCATGGTTCGGGTTGATTCTGCCTTGAAAATTACTTTGAGAGGCCGATTCTTTTTCTTTGTGAGCCACCCAATTCTCCGAAAATTTGCCACCTGGGTCATGTCCCCCTCGCCTATCACCTTCATGATATCTTCAACTGCTTTTTTCTCCTCCTGCTTTCTTTCATCATAAGTTTCCCCTTTAGCTTCGTCTAGCCCATAGACAAACACGGATCTTTCCCTTTCCACCTCCCACTGTGACTCCCATTGCATCCTCTGATGTGTTTTAGTTCCTTCCCGTGGAGTGTTCCTTCCTTCAGTCCCTTCCCTAGTTATGGCCCCTATGCTTCTTGGTTTATCCTTCCTGCTCACCTGCTCCTGGCCCCCACAGGTATCTGGTAAGGTCCTTGCACATGTCCTAGTTCCTTCAATGTCTTCCAACCTCTCATTCTGTCCTAGTGTGCTCCCTGTCTTTGTTTTGGCCCCATGTGGGTTTGACAGGACCTCTGCATGCAGTTTAGTTTCCATGCTTCCTTCAGACCTGTTGTCTGTGTTTGATATAGCCATTGCCGATGCTACTTCTGTAATATCTTTGTCTCTGTGCTGTTTCAGATGTCTCAGCTCCTCTTCTAATCTCTCTATCTTGATTTCTGCTGTTGTGGCCTGTTGCTTCCACCTTCTGCATCCTGCTGCTAACCTCTCTTCCATCTTCCTTTCCAGCTCATCTAGTCTCCTTCCCCAGTCTTCCTCCTTTTTTTGAGCTCTACCTCCCATTCCTCCCTCCCAGATTCGTCCTTGGAGCCCCTTGTCCTCATCCTGGTTAGGGGGAGGGGAATAGATGGTTAGGAGAGGGGATGAATGGTTGTGGGGGAGGGGAATAGATGGTTAGGAGAGGGGATGGATGGTTGTGGGGGAGGGGGAGGATGGTTATTGGAGGGGTAGAGATAGTTGGGGAGGGGGTTAGATGGTTTGGGGGAGAGAGGGGATGGATGGTTATGGGGGAGGGGGAGGATGGTTATTGGAGGGAGGGAGGTAGTTGGGGGGGTTAGACGGTTTGGGGAGGGGTTTGGTGGTTTGGGGGAGGGGTAGGTGGCTAAGGTGAGGTGGTTAGGGAAGGGGGAGAGGTGGTTAGGGGAGAGGGGATACGTATTTGTGTCAAGTGGTGGAGGGTGTGTGGGGGTGTGTGTATGTGCGTGTGTGTGTGGTGTGTGTGTGTGGTGTGTGTGTGTGTGTGTGTGTGTGGTGTGTGTGTGTGGTGTGTGTGTGGTGTGTGTGTGTGGTGTGTGTGTGTGGTGTGTGTGTGTGGTGTGTGTGTGTGTGGGGTTGTGTGTGTGTGGTGTGTGTGTGGTGTGTGTGTGTGTGGTGTGTGTGTGTGTGGTGTGTGTGTGTGTGGTGTGTGTGTGTGTGGTGTGTGTGTGTGTGGTGTGTGTGTGTGTGTGGTGTGTGTGGTGTGTGTGTGTGTGGTGTGTGTGTGTGTGGTGTGTGTGTGTGTGTGGTGTGTGTGTGTGTGGTGTGTGTGTGTGTGTGGTGTGTGTGTGTGTGGTGTGTGTGTGTGTGGTGTGTGTGTGTGTGTGGTGTGTGTGTGGTGTGTGTGTGTGTGTGGTGTGTGTGTGTGTGTGGTGTGTGTGTGTGTGTGTGTGTGTGTGTGTGTGTGTGTGTGTGGTGTGTGTGTGTGTGGTGTGTGTGTGTGTGTGGTGTGTGTGTGGTGTGTGTGTGTGGTGTGTGTTTGTGTGTGTGTGTGTGTGGGGTGTGTGGGGTGTGTGGGGTGTGTGGGGTGTGTGTGTGTGTGTGTGTGTGTGTGTGTGTGTGTGTGTGTGTGTCTACCCTTGTGTGTGTGTGCTTGTGTGTGAGGGAGGGTGGGTTAGGGGGGGTAGGTTGTGTGGTTGAAATATCCGTCGTGTAGGCACAAATTTAGTCTCATTTATCTTTCCCAATTATCTACTCTCTCCACTTATTGCCCTTTCTGGATTTACGTATTAATTGTTGCTGGTTATTATCATTTTCCTTGTTCACATTGAGAGGGGACTTCCTAGCTTCCTAAGTATTCTTACTGCTAATAACTACCGGTAGTAACACTGCCTGTGTGCGTGTGTGCATGTGTGTGTGTGTGTGTGTGTGTGTGTGTGTGTGTGTGTGTGTGTGTACTCACCTAGTTGAGGTTGCGGGGGTCGAGTCCGAGCTCCTGGCCCCGCCTCTTCACTGATCGCTACTAGGTCACTCTCCCTGAGCCGTGAGCTTTATCATACCTCTGCTTAAAGCTATGTATGGATCCTGCCTCCACTACATCGCTTCCCAAACTATTCCACTTACTGACTACTCTGTGGCTGAAGAAATACTTCCTAACATCCCTGTGATTCATCTGTGTCTTCAGCTTCCAACTGTGTCCCCTTGTTACTGTGTCCAATCTCTGGAACATCCTGTCTTTGTCCACCTTGTCAATTCCTCTCAGTATTTTGTATGTCGTTATCATGTCCCCCCTATCTCTCCTGTCCTCCAGTGTCGTCAGGTTGATTTCCCATAACCTCTCCTCGTAGGACATACCTCTTAGCTCTGGGACTAGTCTTGTTGCAAACCTTTGCACTTTCTCTAGTTTCTTCACGTGCTTGGCTAGGTGTGGGTTCCAAACTGGTGCCGCATACTCCAATATGGGCCTAACATACACGGTGTACAGGGTCCTGAATGATTCCTTATTAAGATGTCGGAATGCTGTTCTGAGGTTTGCTAGGCGCCCATATGCTGCAGCAGTTATTTGGTTGATGTGCGCTTCAGGAGATGTGCCTGGTGTTATACTCACCCCAAGATCTTTTTCCTTGAGTGACGTTTGTAGTCTCTGACCCCCTAGACTGTACTCCGTCTGCGGCCTTCTTTGCCCTTCCCCAATCTTCATGACACTGCACTTGGTGGGATTGAACTCCAGGAGCCAATTGCTGGACCAGGTCTGCAGCCTGTCCAGATCCCTTTGTAGTTCTGCCTGGTCTTCGATCGAGTGAATTCTTCTCATCAACTTCACGTCATCTGCAAACAGGGACACCTCAGAGTCTATTCCTTCCGTCATGTCGTTCACAAATACCAGAAACAGCACTGGTCCTAGGACTGACCCCTGTGGGACCCCGCTGGTCACAGGTGCCCATTCTGACACCTCGCCACGTACCATGACTCGCTGCTGTCTTCCTGACAAGTATTCCCTGATCCATTGTAGTGCCTTCCCTGTTATCCCTGCTTGGTCCTCCAGTTTTTGCACCAATCTCTTGTGTGGAACTGTGTCAAACGCCTTCTTCCAGTCCAAGAAAATGCAATCCACCCACCCCTCTCTCTCTTGTCTTACTGCTGTCACCATGTCATAGAACTCCAGTAGGTTTGTGACACAGGATTTCCCGTCCCTGAAACCATGTTGGCTGCTGTTGATGAGATCATTCCTTTCTAGGTGTTCCACCACTCTTCTCCTGATAATCTTCTCCATGATTTTGCATACTATACATGTCAGTGACACTGGTCTGCAGTTTAATGCTTCATGTCTGTCTCCTTTTTTAAAGATTGGGACTTCATTTGCTGTCTTCCATGCCTCAGGCAATCTCCCTGTTTCGATAGATGTATTGAATATTGTTGTTAGGGGTACACATAGCGCCTCTGCTCCCTCTCTCAATACCCATGGGGAGATGTTATCTGGCCCCATTGCCTTTGAGGTATCTAGCTCACTCAGAAGCCTCTTCACTTCTTCCTCGGTTGTGTGCACTGTGTCCAGCACTTGGTGGTGTGTCCCACCTCTCCGTCTTTCTGGAGTCCCTTCTGTCTCCTCTGTGAACACTTCTTTGAATCTCTTGTTGAGTTCTTCACATACTTCACGGTCATTTCTTGTTGTCTCTCCTCCTTCCTTCCTTAGCCTGATTACCTGGTTCTTGACTGTTGTTTTCCTCCTGATGTGGCTGTACAACAGTTTCGGGTCAGATTTGGCTTTCGCTGCTATGTCATTTTCATATTGTCTTTGGGCCTCCCTTCTTATCTGTGCATATTCGTTTCTGGCTCTACGACTGTTCTCCTTATTCTCCTGGGTCCTTTGCCTTCTATATTTCTTCCATTCCCTAGCACACTTGGTTTTTGCCTCCCTGCACCTTTGGGTAAAACATGGGCTCATCCTGGCTTTTTCATTAATCCTGTTACCCTTGGGTACAAACCTCTCCTCAGCCTCCTTGCATTTTGTTGCTACATATGTGTGTGTGTGTGTGTGTGTGTGTGTGTGTGTGTGTGTGAGTCTTGTGCGATGTAATGACTGGCCGCAACTTCTTGTGACCTGACAACCCTCCTGGGACCTGACCCTAGCACCGTCTTACAATGTTGCCCTTAAAAGCTTGTCCCACCTACCTTCTCACACTCGTCAACACTATATTCTCTATGTCTATGCTATTTCTATTCTAATTCTGGTAATAGCTTGCAGGAGCGAGTGACCAGTATCAAACAGTATGCAAGGCCAGCCATGGCCGTCAACAGGCAAACCACAAATAGGCGAATAAACTTGCG
>NC_091350.1:25191094-25196094 GCF_038502225.1 Cherax quadricarinatus | reverse complement strand
CCAGGCGCCCGTATGCTGCAGCGGTTATTTGGTTGATGTGTGCCTCCGGTGATGTGCTCGGTGTTATGGTCACCCCAAGGTCTTTCTCCCTGAGTGAGGTCTGTAGTCTTTGTCCACCTAGCCTATACTCTGTCTGCGGTCTTCTTTGCCCCTCCCCAATCTTCATGACTTTGCATTTGGCTGGATTGAATTCGAGAAGCCAGTTACTGGACCACATGTCCAGCCTCTCCAGGTCTCTTTGCAGTCCTGCCTCATCCTCGTCCGATTTAATTCTTCTCATCAACTTCACGTCATCTGCGAACAGGGACACTTCAGAGTCTATTCTTTCCATCATGTCGTTCACATATATCAAAAATAGCACTGGTCCTAGAACTGACCCATGTGGGACCCCGCTCGTAACAGGCGCCCACTGTGATACCTCTTCACGTACCATGACTCGTTGCTGCCTCCCTGTCAGGTATTCCCTTATCCATTGCAGTGCCCTTCCTTTTACTTGTGCCTGATCCTCCAGCTTCTGCACTAATCTCTTGTGGGGAACTGTGTCAAAGGCCTTCCTGCAGTCTAGGAAAACGCAATCTACCCAACCCTCTCTCTCATGTCTTACTTCTGTTACCTTGTCATAAAACTCCAGGAGGTTTGTGATACAAGATTTGCCTTCCATGAACCCATGCTGGTTTTCATTTATAATCTTTTTCCTTTCCAGGCGTTCGACCACTCTCCTCCTGATAATCTTCTCCATGACTTTGCACACAATACATGTCAGAGACACAGGTCTGTAGTTTAGTGCCTCGTTTCTGTTTCCTTTCTTAAATATGGGGACTACATTAGCTGTCTTCCATTTCTCAGGTAGTTGCCCAGTTTCAAGGGATGTGTTGAAGATTGTGGTTAGAGGCACACACAGCATCTCTGCTCCTTCTCTAAGGACCCATGGGGAGATGTTGTCCGGTCCCATCGCCTTTGAGGTGTCAAGGTCACTTAAGAGCTTCTTCACCTCCTCCTCAGTTGTTCGTATGTCATCCAACACTTGTTGGTATATTCCCTCTTGATGTTCCCTTCTGTTCTGTCTTCCCACAGCCCTTCCTGTCTCTACTGTAAAAACTTCCTTAAATCTCCTGTTCAGCTCCTCACATACCTCCTGATCATTTCTTGTGAGTTCTCCACCTTCTGTCCTTAATCTGATCACCTGGTCTTTGACTGTTGTCTTCCTCCTGATGTGGCTATATAACAGTTTCGGGTCTGTCTTGATTCTCGATGCTATGTCATTTTCATACTGTGTGTGTGTGTGTGTGTGTGTGTGTGTGTGTGTGTGTGTCTGTGTCTGTGTCTGTGTGTGTCTGTGTGTGTCTGTGTGTGTCTGTGTGTGTCTGTGTGTGTCTGTGTGTGTCTGTGTGTGTGTGTGTGTCTGTGTGTGTCTGTGTGTGTCTGTGTGTGTCTGTGTGTGTGTCTGTGTGTGTGTGTGTCTGTGTGTGTCTGTGTGTGTGTCTTTGTTTGTGTGTCTGTGTGTGTCTGTGTGTGTGTCTGTGTGTGTGTCTGTGTGTGTGTCTGTGTCTGTGTGTGTGTCTGTGTGTGTGTCTGTGTGTGTGTCTGTGTGTGT
Organism: Cherax quadricarinatus; assembly: GCF_038502225.1. Lineage (NCBI taxonomy): Eukaryota > Metazoa > Arthropoda > Malacostraca > Decapoda > Parastacidae > Cherax > Cherax quadricarinatus. The sequence continues at coordinate 25,194,500 of NC_091350.1, read as the reverse complement.
GTGTCTGTGTGTGTGTGTCTGTGTGTGTGTGTCTGTGTGTGTGTGTGTGTGTGTCTGTGTGTGTGTGTCTGTGTGTGTGTGTCTGTGTGTGTGTGTCTGTGTGTGTGTGTCTGTGTGTGTGTGTCTGTGTGTGTGTGTCTGTGTGTGTGTGTCTGTGTGTGTGTGTCTGTGTGTGTGTGTCTGTGTGTGTGTGTCTGTGTGTGTGTGTCTGTGTGTGTGTCTGTGTGTGTGTCTGTGTGTGTGTCTGTGTGTGTGTCTCTGTGTGTGTGTCTCTGTGTGTGTGTCTGTGTGTGTGTCTGTGTGTGTGTGTGTGTCTGTACTCACCCACCTCACCTAGTTGAGGTTGCGGGGGTCGAGTCCGAGCTCCTGGCCCCGCCTCTTCACTGATCGCTACTACGTCACTCTCCCTGAGCCGTGAGCTTTATCATACCTCTGCTTAAAGCTATGTATGGATCCTGCCTCCACTACATCGCTTCCCAAACTATTCCACTTACTGACTACTCTGTGGCTGAAGAAATACTTCCTAACATCCCTGTGATTCATCTGTGTCTTCAGCTTCCAACTGTGTACCCTTGTTACTGTGTCCAATCTCTGGAACATCCTGTCTTTGTCCACCTTGTCAATTCCTCTCAGTATTTTGTATGTCGCTATCATGTCCCCCCTATCTCTCCTGTCCTCCAGTGTCGTCAGGTTGATTTCCCTTAACCTCTCCTCGTAGGACATACCTCTTAGCTCTGGGACTAGTCTTGTTGCAAACCTTTGCACTTTCTCTAGTTTCTTCACGTGCTTGGCTAGGTGTGGGTTCCAAACTGGTGCCGCATACTCCAATATGGGCCTAACATACACGGTGTACAGGGTCCTGAATGATTCCTTATTAAGATGTCGGAATGCTGTTCTGAGGTTTGCTAGGCGCCCATATGGTGCAGCAGTTATTTGGTTGATGTGCGCTTCAGGAGATGTGCCTGGTGTTATACTCACCCCAAGATCTTTTTCCTTGAGTGAGGTTTGTAATCTCTGACCCCCTAGACTGTACTCCGTCTGCGGCCTTCTTTGCCCTTCCCCAATCTTCATGACTTTGCACTTGGTGGGATTGAACTCCAGGAGCCAATTGCTGGACCAGGTCTGCAGCCTGTCCAGATCCCTTTGTATTTCTGCCTTGCCTTCGATCGAGTGAATTCTTCTCATCAACTTCACGTCATCTGCAAACAGGGACACCTCAGAGTCTATTCCTTCCGTCATGTCGTTCACAAATACCAGAAACAGCACTGGTCCTAGGACTGACCCCTGCGGGACCCCGCTGGTCACAGGTGCCCACTCTGACACCTCGCCACGTACCATGACTCGCTGCTGTCTTCCTGACAAGTATTCCCTGATCCATTGTAGTGCCTTCCCTGTTATCCCTGCTTGGTCCTCCAGTTTTTGTACCAATCTCTTGTGTGGAACTGTGTCAAACGCCTTCTTCCAGTCCAAGAAAATGCAATCCACCCACCCCTCTCTCTCTTGTCTTACTGCTGTCACCATGTCATAGAACTCCAGTAGGTTTGTGACACAGGATTTCCCGTCCCTGAAACCATGTTGGCTGCTGTTGATGAGATCATTCCTTTCTAGGTGTTCCACCACTCTTCTCCTGATAATCTTCTCCATGATTTTGCATACTATACATGTCAGTGACACTGGTCTGTAGTTTAATGCTTCATGTCTGTCTCCTTTTTTAAAGATTGGGACTACATTTGCTGTCTTCCATGCCTCAGGCAATCTCCCTATTTCGATAGATGTATTGAATATTGTTGTTAGGGGTACACATAGCGCCTCTGCTCCCTCTCTCAATACCCATGGGGAGATGTTATCTGGCCCCATTGCCTTTGAGGTATCTAGCTCATTCAGAAGCCTCTTCACTTCTTCCTCGGTTGTGTGCACTGTGTCCAGCACTTGGTGGTGTGCCCCACCTCTCCGTCTTTCTGGAGTCCCTTCTGTCTCCTCTGTGAACACTTCTTTGAATCTCTTGTTGAGTTCTTCACATACTTCACGGTCATTTCTTGTTGTCTCTCCTCCTTCCTTCCTTAGCCTGATTACCTGGTCCTTGACTGTTGTTTTCCTCCTGATGTGGCTGTACAACAGTTTCGGGTCAGATTTGGCTTTCGCTGCTATGTCATTTTCATATTGTCTTTGGGCCTCCCTTCTTATCTGTGCATATTCGTTTCTGGCTCTACGACTGTTCTCCTTATTCTCCTGGGTCCTTTGCCTTCTATATTTCTTCCATTCCCTAGCACACTTGGTTTTTGCCTCCCTGCACCTTTGGGTAAACCATGGGCTCATCCTGGCTTTTTCATTAATCCTGTTACCCTTGGGTACAAACCTCTCCTCAGCCTCCTTGCATTTTGTTGCTACATATTCCATCATCTCATTAACTGGCTTCCCTGCCAGTTCTCTGTCCCACTGAACCCCGTTCAGGTAGTTCCTCATTCCTGTGTAGTCCCCTTTCTTGTAGTTTGGCTTCATTCGTCCTGGCCTTCCTGCTTCTCCCTCCACTTGTAGCTCTACTGTGTATTCGAAGCTTAAAACCACATGGTCACTGGCCCCAAGGGGTCTTTCATATGTGATGTCCTCGATATCTGCACTACTCAAGGTGAATACTAAGTCCAGCCTTGCTGGTTCATCCTCTCCTCTCTCTCTTGTAGTGTCCCTTACGTGTTGGCACATGAAGTTTTCCAGTACCACCTCCATCATCTTAGCCCTCCATGTATCTTGGCCCCCATGTGGGTCCAAGTTCTCCCAATCGATCTCCTTGTGGTTAAAGTCACCCATGATCAGGAGCTTTGCCCTGCATGCATGAGCTCTTCTGGCCACTCTAGCCAGTGTGTCAACCATCGCTCTATTGCTCTCGTCGTACTCTTGCCTTGGCCTCCTGCTGTTCTGTGGTGGGTTATACATCACTGCTATTACCACCTTGGGACCTCCAGAGTGAAGTGTTCCCACTATGTAATCACTTTCTTCTCCGCTGTCTCCTCTCTCCAGCTCATCAAAATTCCAGCGATTTTTTATCAGCAATGCCACTCCTCCACCCCCCCTGTTCCCTCTGTCTTTCCTCAGGATTTGGTATCCCGTTGGAAAGATGGCATCTGTTATCATACCTGTAAGCTTGGTTTCTGTGAGAGCTATGATGTCCGGTGATGCTTCTTTGACTCTTTCATGCCACTCCTCCCACTTACTTGTTATTCCATCAGCGTTTGTGTGCCATACCTTCAGTTTCCTTTCCAACACTGTGGTTTGGGGGGCCTGTGAGGGTGGGAGACCTGGTGGCATACTGTGGGATTCTATAGCTTGGTGTTGGGTGGAGGCTGTGGGTATGGATTGTAGTGTGTGTTGGGATGGTGTGATAGGTTGTATGGTTCTGAGAGTAGTTGTG
>NC_091350.1:25116094-25178594 GCF_038502225.1 Cherax quadricarinatus | reverse complement strand
CGCCCAACTCTAGACCGAGCCTCGCACACTCGCCCAACTCTAGACCGAGCCTCGCACACTCGCCCAACTCTAGACCGAGCCTCGCACACTCGCCCAACTCTAGACCGAGCCTCGCACACTCGCCCAACTCTAGACCGAGCCTCGCACACTCGCCCAACTCTAGACCGAGCCTCGCACACTCGCCCAACTCTAGACCGAGCCTCGCACACTCGCCCAACTCTAGACCGAGCCTCGCACACTCGCCCAACTCTAGACCGAGCCTCGCACACTCGCCCAACTCTAGACCGAGCCTCGCACACTCGCCCAACTCTAGACCGAGCCTCGCACACTCGCCCAACTCTAGACCGAGCCTCGCACACTCGCCCAACTCTAGACCGAGCCTCGCACACTCGCCCAACTCTAGACCGAGCCTCGCACACTCGCCCAACTCTAGACCGAGCCTCGCACACTCTAGACCGAGCCTCACACACTCGCCCAACTCTAGACCGAGCCTCACACACTCGCCCAACTCTAGACCGAGCCTCACACACTCGCCCAACTCTAGACCGAGCCTCACACACTCGCCCAACTCTAGACCGAGCCTCACACACTCGCCCAACTCTAGACCGAGCCTCACACACTCGCCCAACTCTAGACCGAGCCTCACACACTCGCCCAACTCTAGACCGAGCCTCACACACTCGCCCAACTCTAGACCGAGCCTCACACACTCGCCCAACTCTAGACCGAGCCTCACACACTCGCCCAACTCTAGACCGAGCCTCACACACTCGCCCAACTCTAGACCGAGCCTCACACACTCGCCCAACTCTAGACCGAGCCTCACACACTCGCCCAACTCTAGACCGAGCCTCACACACTCGCCCAACTCTAGACCGAGCCTCACACACACGCCCAACTCTAGACCGAGCCTCACACACACGCCCAACTCTAGACCGAGCCTCACACACACGCCCAACTCTAGACCGAGCCTCACACACTCGCCCAACTCTAGACCGAGCCTCACACACTCGCCCAACTCTAGACCGAGCCTCACACACTCGCCCAACTCTAGACCGAGCCTCACACACTCGCCCAACTCTAGACCGAGCCTCACACACTCGCCCAACTCTAGACCGAGCCTCACACACTCGCCCAACTCTAGACCGAGCCTCACACACTCGCCCAACTCTAGACCGAGCCTCACACACTCGCCCAACTCTAGACCGAGCCTCACACACTCGCCCAACTCTAGACCGAGCCTCACACACTCGCCCAACTCTAGACCGAGCCTCACACACTCGCCCAACTCTAGACCGAGCCTCACACACTCGCCCAACTCTAGACCGAGCCTCACACACTCGCCCAACTCTAGACCGAGCCTCACACACTCGCCCAACTCTAGACCGAGCCTCACACACTCGCCCAACTCTAGACCGAGCCTCACACACTCGCCCAACTCTAGACCGAGCCTCACACACTCACCCAACTCTAGACCGAGCCTCACACACTCACCCAACTCTAGACCGAGCCTCACACACTCACCCAACTCTAGACCGAGCCTCACACACTCACCCAACTCTAGACCGAGCCTCACACACTCACCCAACTCTAGACCGAGCCTCACGCACTCACCCAACTCTAGACCGAGCCTCACGCACTCACCCAACTCTAGACCGAGCCTCACGCACTCACCCAACTCTAGACCGAGCCTCACGCACTCACCCAACTCTAGACCGAGCCTCACGCACTCACCCAACTCTAGACCGAGCCTCACGCACTCACCCAACTCTAGACCGAGCCTCACGCACTCACCCAACTCTAGACCGAGCCTCACGCACTCACCCAACTCTAGACCGAGCCTCACGCACTCACCCAACTCTAGACCGAGCCTCACGCACTCACCCAACTCTAGACCGAGCCTCACGCACTCACCCAACTCTAGACCGAGCCTCACGCACTCACCCAACTCTAGACCGAGCCTCACGCACTCACCCAACTCTAGACCGAGCCTCACGCACTCACCCAACTCTAGACCGAGCCTCACGCACTCACCCAACTCTAGACCGAGCCTCACGCACTCACCCAACTCTAGACCGAGCCTCACGCACTCACCCAACTCTAGACCGAGCCTCACGCACTCACCCAACTCTAGACCGAGCCTCACGCACTCACCCAACTCTAGACCGAGCCTCACGCACTCACCCAACTCTAGACCGAGCCTCACGCACTCACCCAACTCTAGACCGAGCCTCACGCACTCACCCAACTCTAGACCGAGCCTCACGCACTCACCCAACTCTAGACCGAGCCTCACGCACTCACCCAACTCTAGACCGAGCCTCACGCACTCACCCAACTCTAGATCGAGCTTCACGCACTCACCCAACTCTAGACTGAGCCTCACGCACTCACCCAACTCTAGACTGAGCTTCACGCACTCACCCAACTCTAGACTGAGACTCACGCACTCACCCAACTCTAGACTGAGACTCACGCACTCACCCAACTCTAGACTGAGCCTCACACACTCACCCAACTCTAGACTGAGCCTCACACACTCACCCACCTCTAGACTGAGCCTCACACACTCACCCAACTCTAGACTGAGCCTCACACACTCACCCAACTCTAGACTGAACCTCACACACTCACCCAACTCTAGACTGAGCCTCACACACTCACCCAACTCTAGACTGAGCCTCACACACTCACCCAACTCTAGACTGAGCCTCACACACTCACCCAACTCTAGACTGAGCCTCACACACTCACCCAACTCTAGACTGTGCCTCACACACTCACCCAACTCTAGACTGTGCCTCACACACTCACCCAACTCTAGACTGTGCCTCACACACTCACCCAACTCTAGACTGAGCCTCACACACTCACCCAACTCTAGACTGAGCCTCACACACTCACCCAACTCTAGACTGAGCCTCACACACTCACCCAACTCTAGACTGAGCCTCACACATTTACCCAACTCTAGACTGAGCCTCACACACTCACCCAACTCTAGACTGAGCCTCACACACTCACCCAACTCTAGACTGAGCCTCACACACTCACCCAACTCTAGACTGAGCCTCACACACTCACCCAACTCTAGACTGAGCCTCACACACTCACCCAACTCTAGACTGAGCCTCACACACTCACCCAACTCTAGACTGAGCCTCACACACTCACCCAACTCTAGACTGAGCCTCACACACCCAACTCTAGACTGAGCCTCACACACTCACCCAACTCTAGACTGAGCCTCACACACTCACCCAACTCTAGACTGAGCCTCACACACTCACCCAACTCTAGATTGAGCCTCACACACTCACCCAACTCTAGACTGAGCCTCACACACTCACCCAACTCTAGACTGAGCCTCACACACTCACCCAACTCTAGACTGAGCCTCACACACTCACCCAACTCTAGACTGAGCCTCACACACTCGCCCAACTCTAGACTGAGCCTCACACACTCGCCCAACTCTAGACTGAGCCTCACACACTCACCCAACTCTAGACTGAGCCTCACACACTCACCCAACTCTAGACTGAGCCTCACACACTCACCCAACTCTAGACTGAGCCTCACACACTCACCCAACTCTAGACTGAGCCTCACACACTCACCCAACTCTAGACTGAGCCTCACACACTCACCCAACTCTAGACTGAGCCTCACACACTCACCCAACTCTAGACTGAGCCTCACACACTCACCCAACTCTAGACTGAGCCTCACACACTCACCCAACTCTAGACTGAGCCTCACACACTCACCCAACTCTAGACTGAGCCTCACACACTCACCCAACTCTAGACTGAGCCTCACACACTCACCCAACTCTAGACTGAGCCTCACACACTCACCCAACTCTAGACCGAGCCTCACACACTCACCCAACTCTAGACCGAGCCTCACACACTCACCCAACTCTAGACTGAGCCTCACACACTCACCCAACTCTAGACTGAGCCTCACACACTCACCCAACTCTAGACCGAGCCTCACACACTCACCCAACTCTAGACTGAGCCTCACACACTCACCCAACTCTAGACCGAGCCTCACACACTCACCCAACTCTAGACCGAGCCTCACACACTCACCCAACTACCATCCAAATTATACTTCACCTGAGTATACATGACTGTCGCATGACAATTATGGGCTTATCGCAACACTTCTCTTCTCAGTATATTCAGTCCCATTTTAAATTACTTATGGTTTTATAATATTGGATATAATATCCGAAAGGTAATTAATTCATATCTGCATTCATAAATCTGCTGTTATATAGATGTATACACAGAAAATACCGGCAATTAATTTGGTCAAGCAATGAGAATTATCGTTACAATCTACTGTAATTAATTAAAATAGTCTTTGATCGTTTGTTTACTGTGTCTGGGTTGCCAATAATAATAATAATAATAATAATAATAATAATAATAATATTATTATTATTATTTCTACAAGTACAAGGTATACAGACCGTAGCTGACATCAATGACATACTACTACGTAGAAAGCCGCATTTCAGGCAAATTAGGTCAGTTTTGTCCCAGGATGCGACCCACACCAGTCGACTAACACCCAGGTACCCATTTTACTGATGTGTGAACACAGAAAACCGGTGTAAAGAAACACGCCCAATGTTTTCGCCCTCGCTGGGAATCGAACCCAGACTTCGTCGTGTGAAGCGAGAGCTTTAGCCACCAGAACATGACTAAAACAGAACATGACTACATGTACACGCCCACATGTACAATTCCGGAAAATAGTTCCTCGACACTCTCCCCTGGACGTAAATAATTCTAAATGAATAGTTACGATTGGAAACAGGTCTGTAATCGTCTTCATCAGTCATATCTAATTACGTGAAACAATTTTGATGTTGATGGCTTCTTGCCGAATAAGGCAAGCGAAAATTTGTGTATGCAATAATTTTGCAAAAGTCATTCTGAACCTAACGAAAAAAAATATATTTCATTGTGTTTGTTTGTTATTAAATTATTGTCAACTTATTCAAAATATATTTAGTTGGATTAGGCTAAATTTAATTGCGCTTGTTATAATAAGGTTAAGTAAATTTTCTAAGGTTCCTTTGGTACAAAACTGTTAATTTTTACATTAACTTCAATGAAAAAAATATATTTTTTAACGTATAAGAGAAAATTTTAGAAATGACATAATTTTAAATGAGTACTTGCTAATTGACCAGTTTTATGTATTCGGCACGACATATATAAATTATATGCATGTGTATATGTAGGTATATATACATTTACATGTAAATACACATGTATATACATGTATATTTGTACGTGTATATGCATACATGTATGTATAAATGCAGACAGATCGCCATAAATTTGGGGTTAACAAAGTCAACTGTTGGTCAGAATCTGAAGAGAACTGACGTCATTCTTGACTGTGGAGCAGCGTGTCGAGGAAAATGTGGAAGAAAACACAAGACAACACCTCACAATGACAAGATTATCATAAGAAATAGTGTGAAAGATCCCAAGAAAACCAGCAAAAATCTGCAAAGAGATTTGGTTTCAGCTGGCATAAACATTGTTTTTTTTAAAACTGTTCGAGGAAGGCTCCTTGAATATGGCAAAACTGCCAGAAAGTCGATAGCGAAACAATTATTGACTGCTGTTATTTAGATAAAACGGTTGCAGTGGGCGTTCGATCATAAGGGATGGATAGAGAAAAAGTTATATTTTTAGACGAGGTGCATTTTGGAGTACATATTTACAGATTAATGGTAGTGAGATAGATCAAGGACGGACCTCTTGGGAATGGACACCTTCAATAAGATCTTCCCAAGAGGTTCGTCCTTGATCCATCTCACTACTCCAAAATGCACCTCGACTTAAAATTTAACTTTTCTCTGTCCATCCCTTATGATAGAACGCCCACTGCAACCGTTTTTCTTCATAACAGCAGTCAATATTTACAGATTAATGATAGTGAGGTGGATCATGGACGAACCTCTTGAGAATGGACACATTCAACAAGATCCAAAACACTCACATAAGATAATGTTTTGGGATAGTTTTACTGGTAAAGGCCCTTGACTGCTTGTTATCGTTGAGGGAACGATGAGCATCGACAAATACAACGGAATCCTGGAAACTCATTTACTTACATTCTTAATAGAGACTTTCCAGATGGAGAAGGAAATTTCCAGCAGGATCTTGGTCATTGCCTCATACAGAAATGCTGATATTTTTCAAAGAGTGGGCTGAGCGTTCTAAATTGGCCTAGAAACTCTCCTGACCTCAACCCAGTTGAGAATGTGGACAATAAGCAAACGCAGGACGGAGAAACAGGACTGGAAACTCTGGGGAAGCTAATTACAATTATTAGGAACAGGTACCAAGACGAAGAACTTGCCAAACTGTGTTCAGCATTGGTCTGTTATGCCAAAGCGTGTAGCACTGCTACTCGCTTTGACCTGGAAACGTTAGTCATATTTCTAACTCATTTACCTGTCATATCATTGCTGTGCATTTTACAAACAGATTTTCTCTTACAGATTTAGAGACTTTTTTCAATTATGGTAATGTAAAAATTAATAACTTTGTACCAAGGAAACTTAGAAAACTTATCTGACCTTATTATAACAAGCGCAATTTAGACTAACCCAACTAAATATGTTTTAGATAAGTTTACAATAATTTAATAATAAACAAACACAATGAAACATATATTTTAGTTTGGTTCAGAATGATTTTTGTGAAATTATTGCATACACAAATTTTCGCTTGCCTTATTCAGTAAGAAGAGCGTTGCTGTGTAAGACAAAATCGCAAGTTTTGCCTATTCGGCACGAGAAACAGAGACAGAGACAGACAGAGACAGACAGAGACAGACAGAGACAGAGACAGACAGAGACAGAGACAGACAGACAGACAGACAGAGACAGACAGACAGAGACAGACAGAGACAGAGACAGAGACAGAGACAGACAGACAGACAGAGACAGACAGACAGACAGACAGACAGACAGACAGACAGACAGACAGAGACAGACAGACAGAGACAGAGATGGACAGAGACAGAGATGGACAGACACAGACAGAGATGGACAGACACAGACAGACACAGACAGACACAGACAGACACAGACAGACACAGAGACACAGACAGACACAGACAGACACAGACAGACACAGACAGACACAGACAGACACAGACAGACACAGACAGACACAGACAGACACAGACAATATACATGTACACTATAAACACTATATCCTTACATTTCAAAATCATCTTTCTCGACGCAAGAAAAATAATTAATATTAACACATGAAAAGAAATCGAACGGAAACCCGCAAGGAGACGGCAGAAATATATCCCAGTACAGCCCACCTCAGTCAATGTTTACTAACTTACTGTTCTTGAATTCTTCATTAGGATCCGCTTCCTCGTTATCTTCACCATCGTCGTAGATGTCGTGAGATAACGAGAGACGTGGCAAGGACAAAATAATTACGATGATCGTGGTCACTGCGGCGAGGCTAACGCAGTGTATGTACGTTACAGGTCGTACCATCTTCTGCGACAACACTAGACTCGTAACAAATCGTAAATCACTGTCCAGATGCTCCAGTTGACTGGAGTATTTTTCTTTAAGTAAACAATATATAATCTTAATTGATAATTAAGAGGACACTAGCTTAAATTAATACTTCTATTTCGATGACACATACTGAGTAACTTGTCGGTAAATGTTTGTTAAACACTGCTTCCTAAAATGTTTGTTAAACACTGCTTCCTAAAATGTTTGTTAAACACTGCTTCCTAAAATGTTTGTTAAACACTGCTTCCTAAAATGTTTGTTAAACACTGCTTCCTAAAATGTTTGTTAAACACTGCTTCCTAAAATGTTTGTTAAACACTGCTTCCTAAAATGTTTGTTAAACACTGCTTCCTAAAATGTTTGTTAAACACTGCTTTCGTAAAGTATCACTGAAACTAAAACTGCAAAAATGCTAAAAAAAAAAAGGTAATCCCGTAAATCAAGGCTGTTTTTATAAATAAATAAGAAAATATAAATATAACTTCCACTTTAAGGGTATTGTTGTGTATAGCGATATACTGTTGGTAGCAGTGAGAGCCGAGGCAGCAGCGCGGACACACCAGCTGGAGTGGTGACACACACCCTACCAGACCACAGTGAAAACTGAGAGTATTAACAATTGTTGGCCTCTTGCACCGCACACTCAACCTACATCATACGCATGCGTATTCTTCCTCCTTATTTGTCGTGATGTCAGACGACTTCATTTGTTGCTCAGATGGTGAGAAATACACACTTCTTTTAACACTATTGAGCTGTGATGGATATTCTAGACACTAACTGTAAGACACTGCCTTGTCTAGAGTGTATTACCACTCCAATATCCCCCACGATAACACCTACCTGGAGTTAACTAGGAGGTCGGTCAGAGGGTTAACTATCCTATTGCCCAGTCCTCGACCAGGTTTCCCGCTGGATCAGGGCCTGATCAACCAGGCCGTTGCTACTGGCCACACGCAATCCAACATACGAACCACAGCTCGGCAGACTGGACACTGATTATTAGCTTTAAAGTAACTAGCATAAAATACTTGACTGGTAATCGAACGTAATTCCTTCCATATGGGATCTCATTATTTTAGGAAAGTTCGATATTTTCAAAGAAACAACAGTCGTTATAGTACAAGCTAGATCCTCGTCATTCACTGAAAGGTGAACAGGAAAACTTTCCTACAGTGAGACTCAAGAGCATTTTTAGGCCTTTCCGATAGCAGACAAGGTTGGAAAAATAACTTTTCATGTTGTGATGGAAGTTATTACCTGCCTTAGCATCCACCAGTCGGGCTCCAGGTCGATAGTGTTGGGTGTACAACCTATATTTCACCTAACTTACAATACTCTGCAGTTGTTTAATTGATTTTCTTATTAATCTCTCTCCCCACCTCTCTCTCTCACACACACGGTGAAGAGGTGGGGCCAGGAGCTGTGACTTGACCTTTACAACCACAACTAAATGAATCTTGTCCTATAATTTTAATGTTCTGTGTATTTGGTCCCGCCCTTTTGGTCCATTCTCTCTTCTGCAGTCCGTATTTTTCTTGCCATACCACGGGGGGATAGAACCCGCGGTCAGAGAGTCTCAAAACTCCAGACCTTCGCGTTAGCCACTGGACCAGCTAGCCACAATAAGATTCGTCCAACTAGGTATATTTCTACACCATAGGAAGGTTAGCATAGGCACCACTGTGACCACAAATGCAAGTTTTTACAGACGTGGTATGGTTCGTTTGCAATCGTGTCATTACGATTTCGTGAGTCGTATTTTTCTTGTTTATGCTCTTGATCGTAGACTACCTCCACTACTGTTACTACTACTACTACTACTATTGCCTCGCTACACTCCAATCTCTAACTCCTGTGTCACTACCGCTACTCCATTCTTATTGCCAACTCTGGGACTATTATACTACTTATTACTACTGCTACTGTTACTACTACTATTAGTACTACTACTACTATCACCATTACTACTACCTTTATACTACTTTTTTCTCTCGTGTATATATATATATATATATATATATATATATATATATATATATATATATATATATATATATATATATATATATATATATGCAATAAGATCACAGTGAACAGGTGATTTCAAAATATCCAAAACAACCACTCTGAAAGAATAGAGAAATTCCAAGCGCTTTCGTGACTACTCACATTATCAAGGAACTATGAAAGTGAAGCATCCAAGGAAGCTATATAAGGGGTCCGGCCAGCACCTCACTATCAGATCCCACAACGGTTAAACACGTGACGCGCGGCGAGCCAACTTGGATAGGTCCTTTGCACAACTCACCCCCAAGCTATTCTACCCAAGAAAATTTAAAAATTATTTGTCCAGTGTATTATTAAATTCTTCCCAAATTCTATTAATTGTAAATGGATCTAATTTATATAAACCAAAGGAAATATTCATATTATTGTCAAAACTGCTTTTTATGGTCGACAGGAATATAATTGAATCTTGTTTCATAAAAAGCAGTTTTGACAATAATATGAATATTTCCTTTGGTTTATATAAATTAGATCCATTTATAATTAATAGAATTTGGGAAGAATTTAATAATACACTGGACAAATAATTTTTAAATTTTCTTGGGTAGAATAGCTTGGGGGTGAGTTGTGCAAAGGACCTATCCAAGTTGGCTCGCCGCGCGTCACGTGTTTAACCGTTGTGGGATCTGATAGTGAGGTGCTGGCCGGACCCCTTATATAGCTTCCTTGGATGCTTCACTTTCATAGTTCCTTGATAATGTGAGTAGTCACGAAAGCGCGCTTGGAATTTCTCTATTCTTTCAGAGTGGTTGTTTTGCATATATATATATATATATATATATATATATATATATATATATATATATATATATATATATATATACATATATTAGCTCCCTTCCCTTCACTCTTTCGTGTGACTAGTTAATGGTCCAAGTCGCAAAGAAACATCATCATAAGTCTCTTTCTCCTATGTGCAGGTTATCTGGGTTGTGTATTGCTGTCTTCCACACCTATGAAAGTTACCTTGTGTTTATTGTTAAAGATTATGACTTGTGGCGTAAACAGTGCTGTCACTTCCTGTCTCAGAACACGCTCAGAGATATTATCGGGTCCTTTATGCTTCGAGATATCTTGCTTACTCACTAATATTCTCGCTTCTTCTCCTGTCGTATGTACTGTACCCAGCAAACGCTGTTGCACTCTACAGCTTTGCCTCAGCCTTATTTCCTCTATTAATACTTCTATAAATTTCTTCCTGAGCTCCTTCCTTGCAGAATTCCTAGTCATTCTTTCTGAGTTCTCCTTCCGTCTTCAACCAGATTATCTAGTCCTCTGCTGTAGTCTTCCCTCTGATGATTCTGTATAGCAACTTTGGGTCGGATTTGTCTTTTGAAACCATTCTCAAATTGTCGTTGAATCTCTCTTCTTACCTATGGACAAACATTTCTTTATTTATTGTTTACTTCTTTTTCTCCTCTGTCATTTGTATAGTATGTTTCTTCCTTGTTCTAGCACTTTAAGCTTTGTCTCTCTACATCTTTGGGTGTACAATAGGCTCATGCTTTATGTTCTGTTCCTTGGTATAAGCATCTCGGATAATTTCGAGTTACATATTCTATTTAACTCTCTGTCTTTCCCTCCAGTTCCCTTTCCCGCTGCACCTCATTCAAGAATTGCCTCATGTCTGTGTAGTCGCCTCTTTTGAACTTTGATATCTCTCGTTCTTTCCTTCCTCTTTCTGTCACTCTCTCCAAATTTAATAAGACAACATATTCAAAACTCAGAACCGTTTGGTTTCTAGCACTTAGGGACTCTCATATTCAATATCCTCTATGTAAGAACCAATCAGAATGAAACACAGTTCAGCCTTGTTGGTGAATCCTCTTAGTTCTCTGTCTGGTTATGTCTCTGACAAGTTGGTGCACGAGATTTTCCATTACCGCATCTAGCATCATAGACCTTTATATTTCTGGTCGCCCACGTGGCTTGAGGTTTTACTAGTCTGTTTCCTTGTGATTCAAGTTTTCATAATCTCTAGCTTTGAATTGTTCATGTAAATCTGTCTGGTCACCTCACTATTGCGCCCAATATCGCGATTTTGTTGCTATTTGATATCGAGCTGGAAAGAATACATTTAATGTCATATTCATGAGCTCTTTTCCTGTGAGTGCTATAATGTTTCATGGATGCTTTTCCTATGCGCTCTTTCCATTCTTCTCTTTTATTTGCTATTCCATCTGTCTTTGTGTGTTATACTTTCAGTTTCCTTTCTGGTATTGTGGTCCAGTTCTCGGTTTCCTAATTTTTTGTTCTTTGCACGTGACTGATGAGGTGAAGGCGACGGATAGTTGGGGTGGGTTTCCTGCACTGGAAAGGGTCAAGGATCATGCATACAGAAAAAGGTTAAAGGGGAGGTAAGGGTGTACTGACAAGTGGGCAAACGAGGTTAGGGTGATGGTCAGTTGAGAGGATGTTTTTTGCAATGGGAGGTGCGAGGTGTGAGTAAAGGAAATGTGTGTGTGTGTGTGTGTGTGTGTGTGTGTGTGTACTCACCTAATTGTGGTTGCAGGGGTCGAGACTCATCTCCTGGCCCCGCCTCTTCACTGATCGCTACTAGGTCCTCTCCCTCTCTGCTTCCTGAGCTTTGTCATACCTCTTCTTAAAACTATGTATGGTTCCTGCCTCCACTACTTCACTTGCTAGGCTATTCCACTTCCTGACGACTCTATGACCGAAGATATACTTCCTAACGCCCCTGTGACTCGTCTGAGTCTTCAGCTTCCAATTGTGACCCCTTGTTTCTGTGTCTCTGGAACATCCTGTCTCTGTCCACCTTGTCTATTCCCCACAGCATCTTGTATGTCGTTATCATGTCTCCCCCGACCCTTCTGTTCTCTAGTGTCGTCAGTCCGATTTCCCTCAACCTTTACTCGTACGACATTCCCCTGAGCTCTGGAACTAGCCTTGTTGCAAACCTTTGTACTTTCTCTAACTTCTTGACGTGCTTGACTAGGTGTGGGTTCCAGACTGGTGCTGCATACTCCAGTATGGGCCTAACATACACAGTGTACAGTGTCTTGAATGATTCCTTATTAAGGTATCGGAACGCTATTCTCAGGTTTGCCAGGCGCCCGTATGCTGCAGCAGTTATTTGGTTGATGTGTGCCTCCAGTGACGTGCTCGGTGTTACGGTCACCCCAAGATCTTTCTCCCTGAGTGAGGTCTGTAGTCTTTGTCCACCTAGCCTATACTCCGTCTGCGGTCTTCTTTGCCCCTCCCCAATCTTCATGACTTTGCATTTGGCAGGGTTGAATTCGAGACGCCAGTTTCTGGACAACGTGTCCAGCCTGTCCAGGTCTCTTTGCAGTCCTGCCTCATCCTCATCCGATTTAATTCTTCTCATCAGCTTCACATCATCTGCGAATAGGGACACTTCAGAGTCTATTCCTTCCTTCATGTCGTTCGCATATATCAAAAATAGCACTGGTCCTAGAACTGACCCCTGTGGGACTCCGCTCGTCACAGGCGCCCACAGTAATACTTCTTCACGTACCATGACTCGTTGTTGCCTCCCTGTCAGGTATTCCCTGATCCATTGCAGTGCCCTCCCTGTTATATGCGCCTGATCCTCCAGCTTCTGCACTAATCTCTTGTGAGGAACTGTGTCAAAGGCCTTCCTGCAGTCTAGGAAAATGCAATCAACCCACCCCTCTCTCTCGTGTCTTACTTCTGTTACCTTGTCATAAAACTCCAGAAGGTTTGTGACACAGGATTTGCCTTCCATGAATCCATGCTGGTTTTCATTTACAATCTTGTTCCGTTCCAGGTGTTCCACCACTCTCCTCCTGATAATCTTCTCCATGACTTTGCATACTATACATGTCAGAGACACAGGTCTGTAGTTTAGTGCCTCGTTTCTGTCTCCTTTCTTAAATATGGGAACTACATTTGCCATCTTCCATATCTCAGGTAGTTGCCCAGTTTCAAGGGATGTGTTGAAGATTGTGGTTAGGGGCATGTACAGCATCTCTGCTCCTTCTCTAAGGACCCACGGGGAGATGCTGTCCGGTCCCATCGCCTTTGAAGTATCAAGGTCACTTAGCAGCTTCTGCACCTCCTCCCCCTCGGTTGTTCGTATGTCATCCAACACTTGTTGGTATATTCCCTCTTGATGTTCCCTTCTGTGCTGTCTTCCCAGAGCCCTTCCTGTCTCTACTGTAAAAACTTCCTTAAATGTCCTGTTTAGCTCCTCACATACCTCCTGATCATTTCTTGTGAGTTCTCCACCTTCTGTCCTCAGCCTGATCACCTGGTCTTTGACTGTTGTCTTCCTCCTGATGTGGCTATACAACAGTTTCGGGTCAGTCTTGACTTTCGATGCTATGTTATTTTCATACTGTCGCTGGGCCTCCTTCCTTACCTGTGCATACTCGTTCCTGGTTCTGCGACTAATCTCCCTATTTTCATGTGTTCTCTGCCTTCTGTACTTTTTCCATTCTCTTTTGCACTTAGTTTTTGCCTCCTTACACCGTCGGGTAAACCAGGGGCTCGTTCTGGTCTTCCCATTGTTTCTGTTGCCCTTGGGAATAAACCTTTCCACTGCCTCCTTGCATTTTGTTGTTACATATTCCATCATTTCATTTACTGGCTTTCCTGTCAGTTCTCTGTCCCACGGAACCTCCTGCAGGAAGTTCCTCAAACCTATGTAGTCCCCTCTTTTATAGTCTGGCTTTTCTCCTGTTACTCTCTCCACTTGCAATTCTACTATGTATTCAAAACACAGAACCACGTGGTCAATATCTCGTAGGGGACTCTCACATGTGATGTCCTCAATGTCTGAACTACCCAGGGTGAACACAAGGTCCAATCTTGCTGGTTTGTCCTCCCTTTTCACTCCGGTAGTGTCCTTTACATGTTGGTGCATGAGGTTTTCCAGCACCACATCCAACATCTTGGCTCTCCATGTTTTGGGACCCCCATGTTGCTCCAGGTTTTCCCAGTCAATCTCCCTGTGGTTGAAATCCCACATAACCAGCAACTTTGCTCTGCTCGAGTGAGCTCTTCTTGCCACCTGAGCAAGTGTGTCCACCATTGCTCTGTTGCTCTCTTCATATTCCTCTCTTGGCCTCCTGCAGTTCTGTAGTTGATTATACATCACTGCAATGACCACTTTGTGCTCCCCAGATTGAAGTGTACGTACTATGTAGTCCCTTTCTCCTGTCTCGTCTATGCCTCCCATTTTCTCAAATTTGCATCGTTTTTTTACGAGCAGAGCAACCCCTCCTCCCCCTCTTCCCCTTCTATCTTTCCTCATGATCTGATATCCTGGTGGGAAGATTGTATCTGTTATTGTCTCGGTGAGTTTTCTTTTTGTAACTGCTATGATGTTTGGGGGCTTCTCATTGATTCTTTCTTGCCTCTCCTCATATTTATTCGTTAATCCATCAGCATTTGTGTACCAAACCTTCAACTTGTGTTCTAATATTGGAACTGTGGCCCTGGGGGAATACTGGGGTTGGGAGAGCAGGAGCCCTGGTGGGGGGCCTGTGGGGGGTTGCAGTAGAGGTAGAGGAAGAGCTCCCATAGGGGGTTGCTGTAGGGGTAGGGATCGTGGTGTGGGGGGTGGGAACAGAGGGATCGGTGTGTGTGTGTGTGTGTGTGTATTCACATATTTGTACTCACCTATTTATGGTTGCAGGGGTCGAGTCATAGCTCCTGGCCCCCACCTCTTTGCTGATTGATACTAGGTCCTCTCTCTCCCTGCCCCATGAGCTTTATTATACCTCACCTTAAAACTATGTATGGTTCGCGCCTACACTACGTCACTTTCTAGGCTATTCCAAGGCCTGACTATTCTATGACTGAAGAAATACTTCCTAACATCCCTTTGATTCATTTGAGTCTTCAACTTCCAATTGTGACCTCTTGTGTCTGTGTCCCATCTCTGGAACATCCCGCCTTTGTCCACCTTGTCTATTCAGCACAGTATTTTATATGTCGTTATCATGTCTCCCCTGACCTTCCTGTCCTCCACTGTCGTCAGGCCTATTTCCCTCAACCTTTCTTCGTAGGACAATCCCATTAGTTCTGGGACTAGTCTTGTTGCAAACCTTTGCACTTTCTCTAATTTCTTGACGTGCTTGACCAGGTGTGGATTCCAAACTGGTGCTGCATACTCCAGTATGCTCGGTGTTATACTCACCCCCAGATCTTTTTCCTTGAGTGAGGTTTGCAGTCTTTGGCCATCTAAACTATATTGTGTCTGTGGTCTTCTTTGCCCTTCCCCAATCTTCATGACTTTGCATTTGGCAGGGTTAAACTCAAGGAGCCAGTTGCTGGACCAGGCTTGTAGCCTGTCCAGGTCTCTTTGTAGTCCTGCCTGATCCCCATCCGATTTGGTTCTTCTCATTAACTTCACATCATCTGCAAACAAGGACACTTCTGAGTCTATCCCTTCCGTTATGTCATTCACATATACCAAGAACAGCACAGGTCCTAGGACTGACCCCTGTGGAACCTCGTTTGTCACAGGCGCCCACGCTGACACCTCGTCACGTACCATGAGTCGTTGTTGCCTCCCTGTCAGGTATTCTCTTATCCATTGCAGTGCCTTTCCTGTTATGTGTGCCTGATCCTCTAGCTTTTGCAGTAACCTCTTGTGAGGAACTGTGTCAAAGGCCTTCTTGCAGTCCAAGAAGATGCAATCAACCCACCCTTCTCTCTCATCTCTTACTTCTGTTACTTTATCATAAAACTCCAGAAGGTTTGTGACACAGGATTTGCCTTCCATGAAACCGTGCTGGTTGTCATTTAAACTTTTGTTCCGTTCCAGGTGCTAAACTCCTTTCCTCCTGATAATCTTTTCCATGACTTTGCATACTATACACGTCAGTGACACATGTCTGTAGTTTAGTGCATCTTTTGTCTCCTTTTTTAAAAATGGAAACTACATTTGCTGCCTTCCATACCTCAGGTAGTTGTCCAGTTTCAAGGGATGTGTCGAAGATTGTGGTTAATGGCACACACAACATTTCTGCTCCCTCTCTAAGGATCCACGGGCAGATGTATTTTGTCTGATCCCATTGCCTTTGAGGTATCAAGGTCACTTAGCAGCTTCTTCACCTCCTCCTCAGTTGTGTTTATGTCATCCAGCACTTGTTGGTGTATTTCCTGTTGGTATCCCCCTCTGTCCTGTCTTCCCAGGGTCCTACCTGTCTCCACTGTGAATACTTCCTAAAATCTCTTGTTGAGCTCCTCACATACCTCTTGATCGTTTCTTGTGAGTTCCCCACCTTCTTTCCTCAGCCTGATCACCTGGTCTTTGACTGTTGTCTTTCTCCTAATGTGGCTATGCAGCAGTTTCGGGTCAAACTTGACTTTCGATGCTTTGTCGTTTTCATACTGTCCCTGGGCCTCCCTCCTTATCTGTGCATACTCGTTTCTAGCTCTTCGACTGATCTTATTTTACTAGGCCCTTTGCCTTCTGTCCCTCTTGCATTCTCTAATGTACTTAGTTTTTGCCTCCATACACCTTCAGGTAAACCAAGGACTCGCTTTGGTCTTCCCATTAATTCTGTTGCCCTTGGGAACAAACCTTTTCTCTGCCTCCTTGCATTTTGTTGTTACATATTCCATCATTTCGTTTACTGACTTTCCTGCCAGTTCTCTGTCCCACTGAACCTCCCACAGGAAGTTCCTCATACCTGTGTAGTCCCCAATTTTATAGTTTGGCTTTTCCCAATCGACTCCTGTTACCCTCTCCACTTGTAACTCTACTATGTAATCAAAACTCAGAACTACGTGATCGCTAGCTCCAAGGGGCCTCTCGTATGTAATGTCCTCAATGTCTGAACTGCTCAGGGTGAACACAACGTCCAGTCTTGCTGGTTCATCCTCCCCTCTCTCTCTGGTAGTGTCCATGACGTTTTGATGCATGAGGTTTTCCAATACCACATCCATCATCTTGGCTCTCCATGTGTCAGGACCCCCGTGAGGCTCCAGGTTCTCCCAGTCGATCTCCCTATGATTGAAATCACCAATAACCAATAACTTTGCTCTGCACGATTGAGCTCTTCGTGCCACCTCAGCCAGTGTGTCCACCATCGCTATGTTGTTCTATTCATATTCCTCTCTTGGCCTCCTGCAGTTCTGTGGTGGGCTATACATCACTGCAATGACTACCTTATGTTCCCAAGACTGATTGTACCTACTATGTAGTTCTTTTCTCCAATCTCGTCTATGCCTTCCATTTCCTCAAAACCCCATCGGTTTTTTATGAGCAGTGCAACCCCTCCTCCCCCTCTACAACTTCTGTCTTTCCTCAGGATCTGATACCTGATATCTGTTATTGTCTCAGTGAGTTTCATTTCTGTGACTGCTATGATGTCTGGGGATTTTTCATTGAGTCTTTCATGCCACTCCACGTATTTATTTGTTATTCTGTCTGCGTTCGTGTAACACACCTTTAGCTTCTTATCTATCATGGTGGTCCTGGGAGAATATTGGGGTTGGGGGAGCGGGAGCCCTGGACGGGCCTATGGAGGTTTGCATTGTGGGTAGGGCTTGTGATGGGGAGATGAGGGCAGAGTTCCCATGGGGAGTTGCTGTAGTGGTGAGGTTTGTGATGTGGGGGGTGGGGGCAGACAGAACAGCATGTGGGTTTTGGTTTAGATTGTTCAGTTGCTTTGGGGTTGTCGTGGTTGGGGTCCTTCTGTGGGTGTTTCTGTAAGGTGTGTTTGCCCTTCAGCCTGAGTCTGGGTTCTGCTCATCTTCATCAATGCATCTCGTCCTTCCTTTCGTCTTTGCACCCTCTATCTCAGTTTTGTCCTTTCTTCTTGTGTTCTGTCGCGATCGAGGTTCACTCTCCGGTACTCTGGATTGTCCTTCAATCGTGCTTTCTCCTGCAGGATCCTGGTTCGAGCTGATTCTGTCTTGAAAATTATTTTGACAGGCCATTTCGTTCCACTTGCAAACCACCAAATTCTCCAAAAAATTGTCACCTGGGTCATGTCTCCCTCACCTATTGCTTTCATGATACCTTCTATTACTTTCTTCTTCCCGTGGTTTCTTTCGTCGTAAGTTTCCCCTTCGATTTCTCAGAGCCCTTAAACGAACACTGATCTTTCCCTCTCCTCCTCCTACTGTGTCTCCCTTTGTATCCTCTGAGGTGTTTTAGTTCCTTCTATCTAAAAATTCCTGCCTTCAATCCCTGCTCTTGCTGCAGCCCCTATGCTCAGTTGACTGTCTTTCCTGCTCAGCTGTTCCTTGCCACTGCAATTGTCTGTTGGAGTCTCTGCATATGTCATAGCTCCTTCATTGTCTTCAGGTCTCTCATTTGATCTTAGTGTGCTCATCTTTATCTGGTTCCCTACAGTCCCCTTGTCTGTGACTGGTACAGAAGTTCCTGATGTCATGTCTGTTCTTTCATTTGTCTCTCTAATCTCTTTCAGGTTTTTTAATTTCTCATCTAAGCACTTTATCTTATCTACTGCTGCTAAGACTTGTAGTCCCCACTTCCTGCTCTCTTCAGCTATCCTCTCCTCCATTTTCTTGACAAGCTCTGCTAGCTTCCTTCCCCACTTTTCCTCCATTTTTGAGCTCTACCTCCCAATCTTCCCTCCCAGATTCATCTCTCCCGGGTTCGTCCACCAGACCCCTGGGTCTCTGCCCTCTTGGGTTACCCCGCCCCCTTTTTTTTCTTCCACAGATAGGAGCTTATGTATTTTACCCGAGAAACGAGCTTATGTATTTTCAGAGTGTGTGTGTGGGGGTGAGGGAAGAGGTTAGGGATGAGAGGGAAGAGGGAGAAGCCAGGGAGAGGAGGAGAAAGGAAGATGGATGGAAGGTGGAGAGGAAGAGAGAGGGAGACAGATTTGTAAGTAGATAAAGGGAGGGGAAGAGAGATAGAGAGAACGAGAGAGATGGGAGAGAAAGATAGAAAGGGGGGGAGAGAGCGAGAGAGTGAGAGTGAGAGAAAGAGAGAGAGAGAGAGAGAGAGAGAGAGAGAGAGAGAGAGAGAGAGAGAGAGAGAGAGAGAGAGAGAGAGAGAGAATGATAGGGAGATGGCTAGGGATGAGAGGGAAGTGGAGGGGAGGCTAAGAGTGTGGCTAAGAGTGAGAGGGAAATGGGGGGGAGGCTAAGAAAGAGTGAGAGGGAAGAGGGGGAAGCCAGGCAGGAGGGGTAGGAGAGAGAGAGAGAGAGAGAGAGAGAGAGAGAGAGAGAGAGAGAGAGAGAGAGAGAGAGAGAGAGAGTTAGCTGTGTGGTAGCACTGGACATTGCTGACGCATTCGACCGGGTGTGGCATCAGGGCCTCTTAGCAAAACTTCAAGCACTGGGAATT
Organism: Cherax quadricarinatus; assembly: GCF_038502225.1. Taxonomy (NCBI): domain Eukaryota; kingdom Metazoa; phylum Arthropoda; class Malacostraca; order Decapoda; family Parastacidae; genus Cherax; species Cherax quadricarinatus. The sequence goes on along the minus strand of NC_091350.1, from coordinate 25,158,651 downwards.
ACAGGCTCTACACTATGTCTCCTCAGTGATTACCTTCATGGTAGATCTCTAAGTGTAGTTCTCAATGGAACGGAATCAGCAAGACATCCTATTGGGGCAAGTGTTCCACAAGGAAACATGCTGGGACCATTGTTATGGAATGTCTACTTCAACGATCTTCTTCATCTCATCCCAGAATCACATGCATATGTAGACAACTGTACACTGACATTCACTTATCCAAGAGAAGAAATGCCAGCTGCTCTAAGCTACATCAATCACCAGCTAAGAGCTATATCAGCTTGGGGAAATAGATGGCAAGTAACATTTGCACCTGAGAAAACGCAAATGATGATCTTCTCTAGGCACCATGATGGTAATGCTGTGCAGTAGTAAGGATGAATGGGAGGGTGTTGGCCCCTGGAGAAGAAGTTGATATCCTTGGGGTGAAATTTGACTCCAAACTAACCATGAAGAACCATGTTGTAAATCTTGCAAACAAGGCAGCCAGGAAGCTTACAGCACTTCGCCATATCTCGCATCTGCTTGACAGTAGGGGTTGCAAGATTCTGTACGAGGCACAAGTACACTCACACCTTGAGTATGCTCCACTTTCTTGGTTTGCCTGCCCAGCCCCCTCCCCCCTCTCATCTGTGACTGCTTGACAGAGTAGAGAACAGAGCAAGACGTCTCATCTCTCGCCTGGACCCATTCTGGATAGATCTGTCATTTCAGCAGAGCGTTCAGCACAGGAGGAATGTGGGTGGCCTTACTGTTATGTACAAGGCCAATACTGTCAAAGTATCACACTTGGATCCACTTCGAGGACAGCGTGAAACAAGCTTTCATGCCACAAGATGGGCAGAAAGCAGCAACTTCACTCTGGCTGTACCCTTCTCCAGAACATCACTCCATCTGAGATCATATATACCCAGGATGACTCGAGTATGGAACACATTCGTACAGCATAATGATGTCAACGAGATGAAGTCAGTTGATCAAATGAAAATGCTGGCCCACAGATGGCTCCAACTTCATCCTGTTCCCTACTTGTATGTCTCATAACAATAAAAATGCTTTCAAATGAACTGTGTAGGTAACAGCTCTTAGCTTGTCAAAGTTGGGAATCCTTGACGTGTATATGGCTTGTCGGTGGAGCTAGGGATCCTTAACAAACCCTGTGTAAAAAAAATAAATGAGGCGAGAGAAGGAGAGAGAGAGAGAGAGAGAGAGAGAGAGAGAGAGAGAGAGAGAGAGAGAGAGAGAGAGAGGGAGAGAGGGAGAGAGGGAGAGAGAGAGAGAGAGAGAGAGAGAGAGAGAGAGAGAGAGAGAGAGAGAGAGAGAGAGAGAGAGAGAGAGAGAGAGAGAGAGAGAGAGATAGAGAGAGAGAGAGAGTAGAGAAGGGTAGAGAGGGAACTGGGGGGTTGGGAGAGAGGTTAGGACAGGGTTGAGGGGTATGCGCAGTCAGTTTTCACAAGCCTGCTGGCTGTTTCTGTCGTGTGTGTGCGCTGGCTGTAGCACTAGCTGCCGCCAGCCATAACCTCGCTGCCTTGGTTTAAATAAAATAAGTCACACTATCAGACATTTTGGATTATCCCAGGTTCTCTACACATATGCTGCTTTGTACAATAATCTATGCACTTACTCGTGTATACCTAAATAGCTTTACTTACTGAATGTTAGTGTATTTTGCCTGAGCTTGCGCCTGTGCGTGCACTCCAGTGCCTTGTGGTCCCATGCTCAATCCTCTCCCCAGATCTTCTCTATTAATAAGTGTTTAGTGCTCTAGTATGATATTCAGGTCTCCAGAGCAGGGTTAATGACCTTCAGCTATCAGTAATAAAGGGCCTACCCTCCTTGCAACTACAAAAAGGCTATGTATTTTACGTCTGGTAGCACTGCATCAGCTCTGCTCCTGTACGATGCTTCACGTTTCGGCTCCCGCTTCTTCTATTATTTCTTCACTGTTTTCACTAACTCATCTATCACTGTATTCACTATGCACTGTATTCACTATGCACTGTATTCACTAACTCATCTATCCTTATCTCTTATCATCCTGGCTTGGGTCACACTTATTCTAGTTTGGGATGTGGCAATACCACCTACACCCACACTAGGCCTATGGCCTTCCACTCTTACTCGTGGCACTGTGTGTGTGTGCTTGTGTGTGTCTGTGTGGGCCTCTATGGCTGTGTATGCTTGTGTGTGCGCCTGTGATGTTAGAGTGAGTGTATGTCTGTGCTCATGCATGCATGCATGCAAGCGAGGGGTGTGAGGGAGCAAACATTGGTATGTGTGTGTGTGTGTGTACAGGCGTGTCTTACCGACAGTATTTAAGTCTCTACACTGTCGCTTGATCTTCAGATAGTTCCTGACTATGGAACTGAACTGCTCCAGGCTGAGGGACTGACAACCTCAAATTCTACGACTTCAAGGGTGATGGACTGATTACATCGTCTTCACATCTCTACTGTTCCTGCCTACTTTCTGTATTCGACTGAAGAAGCCTACTGTGTAGGCGAAACGTTTCGGAATAAAGTTGTCTAACTGTTGCATATGTGTATTACTTAACAACATAGTGCGGATCACTCGTGAGCCTAACTAACATCCTTAGCTGGGAAGAGTCGTGAGGCCTTGGTAACTATCGTAGTGGGTAACTATCGTAGTGGGTAACTATCGTAGTGGGTAACTATCGTAGTGGGTAACTATCGTAGTGGGTAACTATCGTAGTGGGTAACTATCGTAGTGGGTAACTATCGTAGTGGGTAACTATCGTAGTGGGTAACTATCGTAGTGGGTAACTATCGTAGTGGGTAACTATCGTAGTGGGTAACTATCGTAGTGGGTAACTATCGTAGTGGGTAACTATCGTAGTGGGTAACTATCGTAGTGGGTAACTATCGTAGTGGGTAACTATCGTAGTGGGTAACTATCGTAGTGGGTAACTATCGTAGTGGGTAACTATCGTAGTGGGTAACTATCGTAGTGGGTAACTATCGTAGTGGGTAACTATCGTAGTGGGTAACTATCGTAGTGGGTAACTATCGTCAGCACAGCGTCTTCCCTGACCTCCGCCTCATGTATATTAAAATAACAATAATAATAACTTTTATTTTCTCAATGTACATGGTACAACTAATAGCAATCTAGTTGATATTATTGTGGATGGTGGTTAACGCTCTCGCTTCACACGGTGAGGGCCTGGGTTCGATTCCCAGCCAGAGTAGAAACATTGGACGTGTTTCTTTCAACCTGTTGTCTATGTTCTCCATCAGTAAAATGGGTACCTGGGTGTTAGTCGACTGGTGTGGGTCGCATCCTGGGACACTGACCTAAGGAGGCCTGGTCACAGACCGGGCCGCGGGGGCGTTGACCCCCGGAACTCTCTCCAGGTAAACTCCAGGTAATACTTCATAGAACACCTCTGGTTATACAGAGTATTTCAGGCATCCTAAATTAGTCTTGTCCTCCAGGATGCTACCACCAAAACTGCTAACACTCAGGTTCCTACTTACTGCTCAGTGATCAAGGGCAGCAGGTGAAAGGAAACATGTCAAACGTTTTTGCCTGTGCTGGGGATCGATCATGGATCCACAGTGTGTGAACTGTTTATTTTTAGTAATTCGTCCAATTTGAATTTAGTGTCATCTGTCTTGTGCAGAAATGTCGCTCTTTGAATACCCACAAAAATTAAACTACGTAGAGAACAATATTAAAGTAAATTTTTATTCCCTGAGATAGAACTAACCTGATTTGTCTATTTCTGTCTACCAGTTGTAACAGTTTTAACATCTCTACATTTCTTTCATCTGCCTATTTCATGCCTATAGTTTGTCACTCATCCTTTATTATCACAAGCATAGAGATGAACTGTCACAGGACACCGTGAGACACCAATAACCTTATTACTCTATCAAGCTTGACATCCACAAATAAGAGTGTTGCTTCCGTCCTCTTTGATTTAATCTGGATGCTAAATGCGATGAAAATTATCTTGGCACTTAACAAAATAAGCGATGACGTTCCTCTTCGTTTTATTTTTATCGCACCTTGTCTTGAAACTATATTTGGATCCTGCCTCCACCACTTTATTTTCCAGCTCATTCCACTTCCTAACTGCTTTTGAAGACTGAAGAAAATCTTCCTAATATCCTTGACTCATCTGAGTTCTCACCTCCAGCTGTGCAATCGTTTTCTTGTTTCCCATTTATCTACTTATCTGTCCCTGTTCACCCTGCAATATTTCTCAGTATTTTGTACGTTATCACACTCCCTCTAGTCCTCCTGTCCTCCAGCGTCAACGAGTTCAGTTTCCTTAAGCTCTTCTTATAGTACCCGCCCTAATACTGGTTCCTGTAGAACTCAACTTGTCACATGCACCAACTCCGACACCTCTTCACGTACCAACACTCGTTGTTTCCATCCTGTCATGTCTACCTTGATCTATTTCAGTGCTTTCCATATTATATCTGTTTCCTCGCTAGCTTTCGTATCGGTCTCTTCTGAGGTACTGTGTGAAAATCCATCCTACATTCCAAGATATTGCAGTCTACCCATCCATCAATCAAATACCTTGCAGATGAATGGTTCAGAGAACCGACACGTTGATAAATTAGACACATGTGCAACTCTTGGGTATCTGCTTCTCCGCACATATGCCGTATTCTATTCAAGATTGATGGACTGACCACATTGACTCAAGGTTGAGGGACTGAATACCTCATTCTCCTCCTGTTCTTCAAGTTTCTCCTATGTATGGACTGATGAAGCCACTGTGTAGTGAAACGTTTCCTCAATAAGATACCCAAGAGTTGCACATGTGCCTAATTAATCAAACATATGCCTTACATTTGTTACCTTGTGGAAAAACTGCAGGGATGCAGGACTTACCGTTCCTAAAGCCTTACTGGTTGTCATGTACGAGTCCACTCCTTTCTAGGTGCTCCACCACTCTTTTTCTGATAATCTTCTCCATAACTTTACATATTATACGTATCAGTGATACTGATCTGTAATTTAGTGCTGTTTCTCTATGTCCTTTCTTAAAAATTGAGAAAGTATATGCTACCAAGTTTGTCTTATTTCTTAAAAAATTGGGACTATAGTTGCTGTTTTTTCCTCGTCCGGCAGCTGCCCTGTGTCGATAGGCTTGTTGAAAATTTTTGCTGCTAGAGGCACACAGTGCTTCTTCTCCCTCTCTCATGACCCACTTCCGTGAATCATGAGAGAGATATGTAGCTCACATAGCAGTTTCTTCATCTCCTTCCAAGTTCTGTTTTAATGTCCATCACTTGCTAGTGCACTCAACTGGTTTGGGTTGCTCGTAGTCTCTGTTTCCTCTTAGCATACCTCCCTTAAACTACTGCTAAGGTCGTTACATACTTCCTGGTCATTCCTTGTGAACTCATATCCTTCCTACTTCACCCTGATTATCTGGATCCTTTCTATTGTCTTCTTATTGATGTGACTTTTGAAGCTATGTCTACACGTTTTCCAAGATCTAGCACATCTAGGTGTAACCTCTACACTTCTGGAAAAACCATGAGCTCACTCTGTTCTTCCCGTTGTTTTTATTGCTCGAGTGTCAGGCCTCCTTGCACTTTCCGGTCTTCTCATTCATTGTCTTTCCCTCTGGTTCTCTTTCCCACTGTATCTCATATAAGACTTACCTCATGCCTGTGTAGTCACTCTATTATTTTCACAAGCTATTCGAAGCTCAGAACCGTGTAGTTGTTTGCATCGACGAGCCTTTAATATGTAATATCCCTTATGTTAGAAGCACTCACGGTGAATAAGTTCAGCCTTGCTGGTTCATACTCTCTCCTGTCTCTATTTGTATCGCTAACATGTTGGTGAATGAATTTTTCCAATAGCACCTCCAGCATCTTAGACCACCACATTTTTCTTTCCCTGTGTGACTCTTGGTTATCCCAGTGAACCTCCCTGTGGTTGAAATCTACCATGACCAGTAGTTTTTCACTGCTTATGCGATCTGCTCATGCGACTGCCGTCAGGTCGATTTCCTTTGACCTCTACTCATAGGACATAGCCCTTAACTCGGGGAATAGTCTAGTTGCAAACCTTTGCAGTTCCTCTAATTTCCGAACGTGCTTGGCTAGGTGTAGGCTCCAAACTGGTGCTGCAAACTCCAATATAAGTCTGACATACACGGTGTACAGGATCCGGAAAGATTCCTTATTGAGATGTCGGAATGCAATTCTTGGGTTTGCTAGGAGCCCATATGCTGCAGCAGTTATTTGGTAAATGTGCACCTCAGGAGATGTGCCCAGTGTCATACTCACCCCAAGATCCTTTCCCTTGAGTGAGGCTTATAGTCTCTGGTTCCCTAGACTGCACTCCGTCTGCGGTCTTCTTTGCCCTTCCCCCAATCTTCATGAATTTGCCCTTGGTGGAGTTGAACTCCAGGAGTCAGTTTCTTGACCAGGCCTGCAGCCTGTCCAGATCCCTTTGTAGTTTTACCTCGTCCTCTTCCGAATTGAATTCTTCTCATCAACTTATCATCTGCAAACAAGGACATTTCAGAGTCATGTCATTCACAAACACCAGTAACAGCACCGGTCCTAGGACTGACCCCTGTGGAACCCCGCTCTTCACAGGCGCCCACTCTGACACTTCGTCAAGTACCATGACTCGCTGATATCTTCCCGTCAGGTACTCCCTGATTCATTGCAGTGCCTTCCTTGTTATCACTGCTTGGTCCTTCAGCTTATGCACTAATCTCTTGTGCGGAACTGTGTCAAAAGCCTTCTTACTGTCCAAGAAAACGCAGTCTACCCCAGCCCTCTCTCTCTTGTCTTACTGCTGTACTCACCTAGTTGTACTCACCTAGTTGAGGTTGCAGGGGTCGAGTTCAAGCTCCTGGCCTCGCCTCTTCACTGGTCGCTACTAGGTCACTCTCCCTGAACCTTGAGCTTTATCATACCTCTGCTTAAAGCTATGTATGGATCCTGCCTCCACTACATCGCTTACCAAACTATTCCACTTCCTAACTACTGTGTGGCTGAAGAAGTACTTCTTAACATCCCTGTGATTCACCTGTGTCTTCAACTTCCAACTGTGTCCCCTTGCTGCTGTGTCCCATCTCTGGAACTTCCTGTCTTTGTCCTCCTTGTCAATTCCTCTCAGTATTTTGTATGTCGTTATCATGTCCCACCTATCTCTCCTGTCCTCCAGTGTCGTCAGATTGATTTCCCTTAACCTCTCCTCGTAGGACATACCTCTTAGCTCTGGGATTAGTTTTGTTGCAAACCTTTGCACTTTCTCTAGTTTCTTTAAGTGCTTGGCAAGGTGTGGGTTCCAGACTCGTGCCGCATACTCCAATATGGGCCTAACGTAGACGGTGTACAGGGTCCTGAACGATTCCTTATTAAGATGTTGGAATGCTGTTCTGAGGTTCGCTAGGCGCCCATATGCTGCAGCAGTTATTTGGTTGATGCACGCTTCAGGAGATGTGATTGGTGTTATGTTCACCCCAAGACCTTTTTTCTTGAGTGATGTTTGTAGTCTCTGGACCCCTAGAATGTATTCTGTCTGCTGTCTTCTTTGCCTTTCCCCAATCTTCATGACTTTGCACTTGGTGGGGTTGAACTCCAGGAGCCAATTGCTGGACCAGGTCTGAAGCCAGTCCAGATCCCTTTGTAGTTCTGCCTGGTCATCGATTGAATGAATTCTCATCAACTACACGTCATCTGCAAACAGGGACAATTCGGAGTCTATTCCTTCCGTCATGTCGTTCACAAATACCAGAAACAGCACTGGTCCTAGGACTGACCCCTGTGGGACCCCGCTGGTCACAGGTGCCCACTCTGACACCTCGCCACGTACCATGACTCGCTGCTGTCTTCCTGACAAGTATTCCCTGATCCATTGTAATGCCTTCCCTGTTATCCCTGCTTGGTCCTCCAGTTTTTGCACTAATCTCTTGTGTGTAACTGTGTCAAAAGCCTTCTTGCAGTCAAAGAAAATGCAATCCACCCACCCCTCTCTCTCTTGTCTTACTGCTGTCACCATGTCATAGAACTCCAGTAGGTCTGTGACACAGGATTTCCCGTCCCTGAAACCATGTTGGCTGCTGTTGATGAGATCATTCCTTTCTAGGTGTTCCACTCTTCTCCTGATAATCTTCTCCATGACTTTGCATACTATACATGTCAGTGACACTGGTCTGTAGTTTAGTGCTTCATGTCTGTCTCCTTTTTTAAAGATTGGGACTACATTTGCTGTCTTCCATGCCTCAGGCAATCTCCCTGTTTCGATAGATGTATTGAATATTGTTGTTAGGGGTATACATAGCACCTCTGCTCCCTCTCTCAGGACCCATGGGGAGATGTTATCTGGCCCCATTGCCTTTGAGGTATCTAGCTCACTCAGAAGCCTCTTCACTTCTTCTTCGGTTATGTGTACTCTCTCCAGCACTTGGTGGTGTACCCCACCTCTTCGTCTTTCTGGAGCCCCTTCTGTCTCCTCTGTGAACACTTCTTTGAATCTCTTGTTGAGTTCCTTACATACTTCACAGTCATTTCTTGTTGTCTCTCCTCCTTCCTTCCTTAGCCTGATTACCTGGTCCTTGACTGTTTTCTCCTGATGAGGCTGTATAACAGCTTCGGGTCAGATTTGGTTTTTGCTGCTATGTCGTTTTCATATCGTCGTTGGGCCTCCCTTCTTACCTGTGCATATTCATTTCTGGCTCAGTGAGTGCTCTCCTTATTCTCCTGGGTCCTTCGCCTTCTATGTTTCTTCCATTCCCTGGCACACTTGGTTATTGCCTCCCTGCACCTTTGGGTGAACCATGGGCTAATCCTGGCTTTTTCATTAATCCTGTTACCCTTGGGTACAAACCTCTCCTCAACCTCCTTGCACATGGTTGTTACATATCCCATCATCTCATTAACTGGCTTCCCTGCCAATTCTCTGTCCCACTGAACCCCATTCAGGAAGTTCCTCATTCCCATGTAGTCCCTTTTCTTGTTGTTTGGCTTCATTCGCCGTGGCCTTCCTACTTCCCCCTCCACTTGTAGCTCTACTGTGTATTCGAAGCTTAAAACCACATGATCGCTGGCCCCAAGGGGTCTTTCGTATGTGATGTCCTCAATATCTGCACTACTCAAGGTGAATACTAGGTCCAGTCTTGCTGGTTCATCCTTTCCTCTCTCTCTTGTAGTGTCCCTTACATGTCGGTACATGAAGTTTTCCAGTACCACCTCCATCATCTTAGCCCTCCATGTATCTTGGCCTCCATGTGGCTCCAAGTTCTCCCAATCGATTTCCTTGTGGTTAAAGTCACCCATAATCAGGAGTTTTGCCTTGCATGCATGAGCTCTTTTCGCCACTGCAGCCAGTGTGTCAACCATCGCTCTATTGCTCTCATCATACTCTTGCCTTGGCCTCCTGCTGTTCTGTGGTGGGTTATACATCACTGGAATTGCCACTTTGGAACCTTCAGAGTGAAGCATTCCTGCTATGTAATCGCTTGCTTCTCTGCTGTCTCCTCTCTCTAGCACATCAAAATTCTATCGGTTTTTGATCAACAGTGCCACTCCTCCACCCCTCATGTTCCCTCTGTCTTTCCTCAGGATCTGGTATCCCACTGGAAAGATGGCATCTGTTATCATGCCTATAAGCTTGATTTCTGTGAGAGGTGTGATGTCCAGTGATGCCTCTTTGACTCTTTCGTGCCACTCCTCCCACTTATTTGTTATTCCAACAGCATTTTTGTACCATACCTTCTGTTTCCTCTCCAACACTGTGGTTTGGGGGGCTTGTGAGGGTGGGAGACCTGGTAGCGTACTGTGGGATTCTATAGCTGGGTATTGGGTGGAAGCTGTGAGTATGGGTTGTAGATTGTAGTGTTGGGATTGTGTGATAGGTTGTGGGGTTCTAAGGATAGTTCTTTGTGTGCTTGCCCTTGCTGCTCTGTCCTGCTCTGATTGACCTCTGCTGGTTCCGTCCTTGTCTCCTTTCCTAGCTCCTTTCTCTCTTTTGTCCTCTCCCTCAGCTGCTGTCGTTCTGTTTGTGTTCTGTCTCTGTCTAGGAACACCCGCTTGTACCCTTCTGAGTACTTCAACCGTGGTTTCTCTTGGAGGATCCTGTTCCACACTGTTTCTCTCCTGAGTCAGCTTGATTGGTCATTTTCTCCCCTTTAAGTACCCCCCTATTCTCTAATAATTTACCATCTCGTCCATGTCTTCTTCACCTATTTCTGTGATGTTCTCAATCTCCTTTTTTTCTGCCTGCCGTCTTTCAGTGTGTGTCCTTTCCTCTCTCTCCTGAAGCCCATGGATAAACACTGATTTAGCCCTTTCCTCCTCCCATTGCCTCTCCCTTTGTGACTTTGGTTCCTGTCTGTACATGGTTATTTTCTCCCTTGTTTTTTTTCCAGTATCTCTTGGTAGCATTGTGGTGCCTCTGCATTTGACCTATCACCCTCTCCATCTGTACCCAGCTGCTCTCCCATTTCACTCCTTGGCTCTTCTTGGCAGGCTGATATGACCTTAGTATAATTCATATCTTCTTCCTGTTCAGACTCTCAGCTTCATATGCTGTGTCTTCTCTGGTCCATGCCCCCTGTAACTCGCTTCAGCCTGTTTACCTCATCTTCTAGGACCCTTATCCTGGCTACTGCAGTTTCGACTTGTGCCTCCTAATTCTTCTCCTTCTCCAACCTCTTTTCTAATTTCACAGAAAGCTGTGTTTCCATTTTTTTCAGAAAGCTCTCCTAATTTTCTCTCCCACTCTTGTTCCATCCTTTTCCACTGCTCCTCCATTCACTCCTCCCTGCCAGAACCATTCTCGTCTGATCCCTGGTTCCTGCGAGTCCCCACCATTTTTTCTTCTCCTTCTTTTTTCCCCTTTCTTCCCTTTCTTTTTTCTTTTTCCTTTTTTTGAAAGAAAGAGTGAGAGAGAAAAAAAGAGAGAGAAGCAAAAGGTAGAAGGAGAGAGAGAGAAGGGGAGAGTGAGAAGGGAAAAGGGGGAGGGAGAGAGCAAGAGAGAGAGAGAGGGACAGAGAGAGGAGGAAAAGGTAGAAGGAGAGAGGTGGGAGAGTGAGAAGGGAAAAGAGGGGGGAGAGAGAGAGAGAGAGAGAGAGAGAGAGAGAGAGAGAGAGAGAGAGAGAGAGAGAGAGAGAGAGAGAGAGAGAGAGAGAGAGGGAGAGAGAGAAAAGAGGGGAGAGAGGAAAGAGAGGTGGCAAAGAGAGGGGAGAGGGGGAGAAACAGTGATGAAGGGGGAGAGGGGGGGAGATGGAAGAGAGAGAGAGGAGAGGGGGAGAGAGAAGGAAGGAGGGGAGAGAGAGGGGAGGAGGGGAGAGAGAGGGGAGAGAGAGGGGAGGAGGGGAGGGAGAGGGGAGAGAGAGATGGGAAATGGGAAAGGGGAGAGATAATGAGAGGGGGAGAGATCTTAGAGGGGGAGAGATGTTAGAGGGAAGGGATGTTAGAGGGGAGACATGGGAAAGGGAAGAGAGAGAGATGAGATAGGTAAAGAGAGAGATAGGTAGAGAGATAGGTAGTGTGAGAGGGAGATAGGTAGAGAGAGAGATAGGTAGAGAGAGAGAGATAGGTAGAGAGAGAAATAGGTAGAGAGAGAGAGAGAGGTAGAGAGAGATAGGTAGAGAGATAGATATTGAGAGAGAGAGAGAGAGAGAAAGAGAGGAGGATAGTGGATAGTGGAATGTTAGAGGGAGGGTTATCAGGTCATTTTACAGGAAGGTGTGAAATCCTGTGTGAGTGTGTGTGCATGTGTGTGTGTGTGTGTGTGTGTGTGTGTGTGTGTGTGTGTGTGTGTGTGTGTGTGTGTGTGTGTGTGTGTGTGTGTGTGTGTGTGTGTGTGTGTGTGTGTGTGTGTGTGTGTGTGTGTGTGCATGTGCCCCCACTTCTAAGTATTCATACTGCTAATAAATACCAGTAGTAATATCAGTAATTCTAAAAGTTACCAATAGTAATTCTAACACTTACCAATTCTACTTATAAAATGCAGAAAGTAACTAGATTGTAAAATTTAGCTTGTCTCAGCTTCTACAAGTGTGTGACGTTATCCCTCGCTAGACCGCTTTACTCCTCACACTCCCGTCAACATTATCCTCACATTATCTATCCTATTTCTACTCTAATTCTGGTAATAGCTTGCAGGAGTGAGTGACCTGTATCTAACAGTGGTGCAGAGATCAGAACCCGACAACATGCAACCTCAGTAGGTGAGCAATACTTGTGCTGGCAGCGGCGCGATGACAAGCTGCCAGATGCTGATGATGTAGTCATCGTACATAGGCCTTCTATCACTATTTTGAAAATCCTTCACCCGTGATGTTTATAACCATATATGCTCATGCATCCTGCATTCCTCAAGTGATTTCACTTTTCACTTATGTTAGAATACACTTCACATTCGGTGGTTACACTTTATATGTATAATGTCACACAACTGTTGTGACATCACTGCTTCAGCAGGCCTACTCCTGCGGCCTTCCCTTGTTATATATTTTATTTTTCCTTTCACCTTTTGCTTATTAACATTTTCACTCTCACTGTATGGTGCCCCACATTTCACTTATTAACCAATCTTTCGTAATTATTGAACACCCGATTCCACACTCACTTTGATCTTTATATATTTGAATCTGTGTGGCAACAAGTGCCTACTAGCCACTAACGGTTTGGCACTTTGAAACATTAATGATTTCAGGCTTCTTCTCGACTTTGTTCGGTTAGGTTAGGTTAGATTGTTCACTGACGTTGTCACTACTGCTGATTACTGCTAGCAGTTACTGCACGCCTTAAAAACACTAAGGTTCTCGGAGCCTTGTGCCCCCACGTCTGTGACTGTACTCACCTAATTGTACTCACCTAATTGTGGTTGCAGGGGTCGAGACTCAGCTCCTGGCCCCACCTCTTCACCGACCGCTACTAGGTCCTCTCTCCCCCTGCTCCATGAGCTTTATCATACCTCGTCTTAAAACTATGTATAGTTCCTGCCTCCACTACATCGCTTGCCAGACCATTCCATTTCCTAACTACTCTATGACTGAAGAAATGCTTCCTAACACCCCTTTGACTCATCGGAGTCTTCAGCTTCCAATTGTGACCCCTTGTTTCTGTGTCCCATCTCTGGAACATCCTGTCTCTGTCCACCTTGTCTATTCCATGCAGCATTTTGTATGTCGTTATCATGTCTCCTATGACCCTCCTGTCCTCCAGTGTTGTCAGACCGATTTCCCTTATCCTTTCATCATAGGACATTCCCCTTAGCCTTGTTGCAAACCTTTGCACTTTCTCTAATTTCTTGACGTGTTTGACCAGGTGTTGGTTCCAAACTGGTGCTGCGTACTCCAGAATGGGCCTGATGTACACAGTGTATAAAGTCTTGAACGATTCCTTAATGAGGTACTGGAACGCTATTCTCAGGTTTGCCAAGTGCCCATATGCCACAGCAGTTATCTGGTTAATGTGTGCTTCTGGCGATGTACTCGGTATTATACTCATTCCTAGGTCTTTCTCCTTGAGTGAGGTTTGCAACCTTTGGCCACCTAGCCTATACTCTGTCTGCAGTCTTCTTTGCCCTCCTCCAATCTTCATGACTTTGCATTTGGAGAGGTTAAATTCTAGGAGCCAGTTTCTGGACCACACATCCAGCCTGTCCAGGTCTCTTCGTATACCTCTCTGGTCTGCATCTGATTTAATTTTTCTCATTAACTTCATGTCATCTGCAAACAGGGACACTTCTGAGTCTATCCCTTCTGTCATGTCATTCACATATACCAAGAATAGCACTGGTCCCAGGACTGACCCCTGTGGAACCCCACTCGTCACTGGCGCCCACTGTGATACCTCATCATGGACCATGACTCGCTTTTGCCTCCCTTTTAGGTATTCTCTGATCCATTGCAGTGCCCTTCCTGTTATACGTTTCTGTTCCTCTAGCTTCTGTACTAATCTCTTGTGAGGAACTGTGTCGAAGGCCTTCTTGCAGTCCAAGAAAATGCAATCAACCCACCCCTCCCTCTCATTTCTTACTTCAGTTACCTTGTCGTAAAACTCTATTAGGTTTGTGACACAGGATTTGCCTTCCATGAATCCATGCTAGCTGTCATTTATAATCTTGTTCCGTTCCAGGTGCTCCACCACTCTCCTTCTGATAATCTTTTCCAAGACTTTGCACACTATTCATGTCAGTGACACTGGTCTATAATTTAGTGCTTCATTTCTGTTTCCCTTCTTAAAGATGGGGACTACATTTGCCTTCTTCAATACTTCAGGTAGTTGCCCAGTTTCAAGGGAAGTGTTGAAGATTTTGGTTAGTGGCACAAGTAGTGTCTCTGCTCCCTCTCTAAAGACCCATGGAGAGATGTTGTCCGGTCCCACCACCTTTGAGGTATCAAGGTCACTTAGGAGCTTCTCCACATCCTCCTCAGTTATGTGTAATTCATCCAACCCTTGTTGGTATATCCCTTGTTGCTGTACGCCACTGTTTTGTCTTCCCATTGTCCCTTCAGCCTCCACTGTAAATACTTCCTGAAATCTCATGTTGAGCTCCTCACATACCTTCTGGTCATTTCTTGTGAGCTCCCCACCTTCTTTTCTCAGCCTGATTACCTCGTCCTTGACTGTTGTCTTCCTCCTGATGTGGCTGAAGAGTAGTTTTGGGTCAGACTTGACTTTCGATGCTATGTCATTTTCATACTGCCACTACGCCTCCCCTCTTATCTGTGCATACTCGTTTCTGGCTCGTCGACTAATCTCTTTATTCTTCTGAGTCCTTTGCCTTCTGTACTTTTTCGATTCTCTAGAGCACTTAGTTTTTGTCTTCCTGCACCTTCGGGTAAACCAAGGGCTCGTTCTGTCCTTCCCATTATTTCTGTTACCCTTGGGAACAAATCTTTCCTCTGCCTCCTTGCATTTTGTTTTTACAAAGTCCATCATTTCGTTTACTGGTTTTTCTACCAACTCCTGTTCCCACTGAACCTCCTGCAGGAAGGTCCTCATTCCTGTGTAGTCCCCCCTTTTATAGTTTAGCTTTTCCCTTTCTACTCCTGTTACCCTCTCCACTTTTAGCTCCACAATGTATTCAAAGCTCATAACTACGTGGTTACTAGCTCCAAGGGGCCTTTCATATGCGATGTGCTCAATGTCTGAGCTAATCAGGGTGAACATGAGGTCCAGTCTTACTGGTTCATCCTCCCCTCTCTCTCTGGTAGTATCGCTAACATGCTGGTGCATGAGATTTGCTAGCACCACATCCATCATCTTGGCTCTCCATGTTTCAGGACCCCCATGTGGCTCCAGGTTTTCCCAATCAATCTCCCTGTGATTGAAGTCACCCATGACCAGTAACTTCGCTCTACTTGAGTGGGCCCTTCTTGCCACCTAAGCTAGAGCATCCACCATTGCTCTGTTGCATTCATCATATTCCTCTCTTGGCCTCCTGCAGTTCTGTGGTGGGTTATACATAACTGCAATGACTAGCTTGTGTTCCCCTGACTGAACTGTACCTACTACATAATCCCTTTCTCCAATCTCGCCCATACCTTCCATTTCTTGATAACCCCATCGTTTTTTTATTAGAAGTTCAACCCCTACTCCCCCTCTGCTCCTTCTATCCTTCCTCAGGATTTGATATCCAGGCGGGAAGATTGCATCTGTAACCGCTACGATGTCTAGGGGCAACTCCTTGAATCTTTCCTGCCACTCCTCACATTTATTCGTTATTCCATCTGCGTTCATGTACCAAACCTTCAACTTCTTTTCAATAACTGTGGTCTGGGGAGAGAGGTGGGTTAGGGGGAGCAGGGGCCTATAGGGAGTTGGTGTGAGGGTGGGGTCTCTGGTGTGGGGTGTGGGTGCAGAGGGCCTATGGGGGGTTTCAGTGGGGGTGGGGGTAGTGGTGAGGGGGATGGGGGAAGAGGGCCAATGGGGGGTTACAATGGGGGAGGGGGTTGTTGTGATGGGGATGGGGATAGAGGGCAGTGTGTGAGTTGCTGTGGGTTACTGTGAGGGTGGGGTTTGGCGTGAGGGGGATGAGGGGAGAGGGTACATTGTGTGGGTTACTGTGGGTTTCTGTGGGGGTGGGGTTTAAGCTGAGGGGGATGTATGGGTTACTTAGGATTACTGTGAGGGTGGGGTTTATGCAGAGGGGATGTGTGGGTTACTCTGGGTTTCTGTGGGGGTAGGGCTTATGCTGAGGGGGATGGGGGCAGAGGGTGCAGTGAGTGGGTTTTGGGTTAGGTCCTTTGGTTGCTTTGGGATTGCCATGGTTGTGTTCCTTCTGTTGGTGGTACTGGAGGGGGTTGTGTTTGTTCTTCCACATGGGCCTGATTTCTCCTGCTCTCCACCTTCCTTGCCTTCCATTCCTCCTTTCGACATTGTACCCTCTCTTTCAGTGTCACCCTTTCTTCTTGTTTTCTGTCTTGGTCGAGGTACACACTCCAGAACACCTGATTGTCCCTTAGGCGTGCTTTCTCCTGCAGGATCCGGTTTTGAGCTGACTCTACCTTGAAAATCATTTTGACTGGATGCTTTTTTTCCTCCCGCAAACCACCCAATTCTCTGAAAATTTGTCAGCTGAGTCATGTCGTCCTCTCCTATTACTTTCATGATGCTTTCAATTGTCTTTTTCTCCTCCTGTTTCCTTGCCTCGTAAGTTTCCCCATCTACTTCTTGGAGCCCATAGACAAAAATGGCCCTCTCCCTTTCATCCTCCCACTGTGCTTCCCTGAGCATCCTCTGATTCAAATTAGCTCCTGCCGTTGACACATTGCTTCTTACTGTCTCTTCCCTATCTGGTGTCCCTCTGCTTATTTGTTCCTGGACATGACAGTTGTCTGTTAGAGCCTCTGTGTATAGTTTAGCTCCTTCATTGACTTTAGTCCCCTCATTAGTTCTTGCTGTTCTTCCTTCCTTTTCCCAGGCCTCCCTTGGGTCTGATGGGGTCATCGCATACAGTATATCTCCTTTGTCCCCCACTGCTCCCTCATTGGTGACTGAGGTAGCAGCTCTTGGTGTCATGGCTGTACTGTCCTTTGGTTCTTTAGGTTGTTTCAGACTCTTTAGTTCTACTAAGCTCTGTATCTTAGCTTCAGCTGCTGTGATTTGTAATTCCCATTTCCTGCTCTACTTAGCTATTTTCTCTTCCATTTTCTTGCTGATCTCTTCCAGCCTCCTCCCCCACTCCTCCTCTCTTTGCATGAGCTCTGCCTCCCAGTCCTCTCTCCCAGGTCCACCACTCGCTTCATCCACCATTCCTCTGGTTCTCCGTCCAGGTTTTTGGTGTCCCATGTTTTTTTTTCTTTTCACAGAAGGAAGAGCTTATGCCAAGGGTGCTGTGGAGGGGAATGTTTGTTGTGGGGAGAAGGGAGGAGACAGAAATGGGAAAAGGATAGTGAGCTGGAGGGGTGGACAGCAGCAAGGGGAAGAGAGATGGGGGGGAGACCAAGGGGGCCAGGGGGAAGAGCAATGGGGGGAGGGGAGTAGGAGTAGAGAGGATGAGAAGGAAGATGATGAGGGAGAGAAAGTGGGATAAAGAGAAACAGGGAGTGTGGTTGAGTATGAGTTAGAGAGAGAGGGGGGAAGGGATAGTTAGAGTGTGTGGAGCATGTGAGTTGGGGAAGATCAGCCTTTAGTGTGCTTGCAGGCCTCGGAGGAGAGGGGAGAGGGAGGAGGAGAAGTAAGAGGAGGTGAAGGGGGAGATGGAGGAGGTATAGAAGGAGGATGATAGAGAGGGACAGAGAGTGTCTTTGTGTGTGAGCTAGAGGGTTAGAGAAAGAGAAGGAGGATAGAGAGAGATAGTGTGGTTGAGTGTGAGTTAGAGAGAAAGGGGGAGAGAGAGAGAGGGGGGAGGAGACTGTGTGTGGAGCGTGTGGGTTTGATAGTGTTCTTTCTGGCCTAGGCGAGGGGAGAGGGAGGGGGAGAGTGGAGTGTAGGTGGGGGAAGATGGAGGTATAGGAGGAGGACCAGGAGGAGGAAAGGAGGGAAAGACATAGGTAGGGGAGGTTGGTAGGAAGGGGGGAGGTGGGGAGAAGATGGACGAGGTATAGGAGGAGGAGCAGGAGGAAAGGAGGGAAGAGAGAGGGAGGGAGGGAGGGAAAGAGAGGGGTAGGGGAGGTAGGTAGGGATGAAGGGAGGGGAGGTAGGAGGAAGATGGAGGAGGTGTAGGAGGAGGAGGAGCAGGGGGAGGAATGGAGGGAAAGAGAGAGGGATGGAGGGAATGGGAGAGGTAGGTAGGGAGGAAGGAAGGAGAGGTGGGGGGAAGATGGAGGTATAGCAGGAGGAGGAAGGGAGGGAAAGAGAGAGGTAGGGGAGGCACAAGGAGATTGTGAACTGTGGGTATGTGTGGGTATGAGTGGGTTTATGAGACGGGTCCGTTATGGTAGTGTGTGTGTGCGTTACTATTCTGCCACCCGAGTCAAGCGAGGGGAGAGGGGGGGGGGAGAGGGAGGGATAATCTCGCTGCCAGGCTTATGGGCCTATCATAGACTCTCCACGTGTAAGTTTATTCTGGTATACATAAATACAGTTACATAGAATTATCATACATAGCAGCATATGTGTAGAGAACCTGGGATAACCCAAAAAATTCAGACAAGTGACTTATTTCCATTGGGATCCTTTGCTGCTATGTACCGAGAGAGCCTGTACCGACAGTACCCTGCCTATGCCTTTGCACCTACTCGTGCATACCTGGAGCTATACTTACTTAATAAGTAAACACCTGTGCACCTACTCGTGTATACCTGGAGCTATACTTACTTAATAAGTAAACACCTGTGCACCTACTAGTGTATACCTGGAGCTATACTTACTTAATAAGTAAACACCTGTGCACCTACTCGTGTATACCTGGAGCTATACTTACTTAATAAGTAAACACCTGTGCACCTACTCGTGTATACCTGGAGCTATACTTACTGAGTAAACACCTGTGCACCTACTCGTGTATACCTGGAGCTATACTTACTTAATAAGTAAACACCTGTGCAACTACACGTGTATACCTGGAGCTATACTTACTGAGTAAATACCTGTGCACCTACTCGTGCATACCTGGAGCTATACTTACTTGCTGAATAAACGCCTTTGTACCGACACATGTATACCTGGAGTTATACTTAATGAACAAACAGTGTTAGTGTTAATTGTCCAACCTTACTGCCTGCACGTGCACTACAGTGCCTCTGGTCCCCACCTTTGTTCCCTTCACCCACTTCTACGCCTCTGTCAGTGATTAGTGCCCTAGGTAAGATATTCAGCTCTCCAGAGCAGGGTTTGTGACCCTCAGCTATCAGTAATATACAGGGCCAATACCCCAGCAACCACAAAAACGCTATACGTTACGTCTGGCAGGCCTGCACTGCTTCACACATGCGCTGTACGATGCTTCCCGTTCCGGCTCCTCTTCTGTCTCTTCTTCACTGTATTCACTAACTCCTCTATCACTGTGTGCACTATACACTGGAGTCACTAACTCAACTACTGTGTGTGTGTGTGTGTACTCACCTAGTTGAGGATGCAGGGGTCGAGTCCAAGCTCCTGGCCCCGCCTCTTCACTGGTCGCTACTAGGTCACTCTCCCTGAACCGTGAGCTTTATCATACCTCTGCTTAAAGCTATGTATGGATTCTGCCTCCACTACATCGCTTCCCAAACTATTCCAATTCCTGACTACTGTGTGGCTGAAGAAATACTTTCTAACATCCCTGTGATTCATGTGTGTGTGTGTGTGTGTGTGTGTGTGTGTGTGTGTGTGCACTCTCCAGTTTGTGCTCGCCTGTTTATTGCTGCAGGGATCGAGTCTCAACTCCTGGTGCATGTGCTCTGAAACACCTACCTACCTACCTGGAGTCTACCTGGAGGGCATTCCGGGGATCAACGTCCCCGCGGCCCGGTCCACGACCAGGCCTCCCGGTGGATCAGGGCCTGATCAACGAGGCTGTTACTGCTGGACACACGTAATCCAACGTATGAACCACAGCCCGGCTGATCCGGCACCGTCTTTGGGTATCTGTCCAGCTCCCTCTTGAAGACAACCAGGGGTCTTCCCGTAATGCCCCTTATTGCTGGTGGGAGGCTGTTGAACAGTCTTGGGCCCCGGACACTTATTGTGCTTTCTCTTAGTGTACCAGTGACGCCCCTACTTTTCACTGGGGGTTTGTTGCATCGCCTCCCAAGTCTTTTGCTTTCGTATGGAGTGATTGCTGAGTGCATATTAGGGACCCAGTCCCTCCAGAATCTTCCGGGTGTAGATTGCGATACATCTCTCTCGCCTGCGCTCTAGTGAGTACAAGTCAAGTGCTTCCAGGCGCTCCCAGTAGTTAAGGTGTTTGATGGAACTTATACGTGCAGTAAAGGTTCTCTGTACATTCTCTACCTCTGCAATTTCACCTGCCTTGAATGGGGATGTTAATGTACAGCAGTATTTCAGCCTAGAAAGAATAAGTGGTTTAAAAAGGATAATCATTGGCTTAGCATCTCTTGTCTTGAATGTTCTCATTATCCATCCTATCAGTTTCCTAGCAGATGTGATAGTGGCATTGTTGTGATCCTTGAAACTGCGTTTAAAGCCTCCTTCCACAACCTCTTCGTCGTGGTTCATTCCATTTTTTTTAATCGTCTTCTGGCTCAACACATAAATCCTGTCGCCCCTGTAATTCATCTGATCCTTAAACAACTATATCCTCGTGTACCTCATCTTGCCTTTATACCAGCCTATCCTTGTTCTCCCTATCAAGTCATCTGAACTTCTTCTGTATCATTATAAGATAAGATAAGATAAGATTTCGTTCGGATTTTTAACCCCGGAGGGTTAGCCACCCAGGATAACTCAAGAAAGTCAGTGCGTCATCGAGGACTGTCTAACTTATTTCCATTGGGGACCTTAATCTTGTCCCCCAGGATGCGACCCACACCAGTCGACTAACACCCAGGTACCTATTTGCTGCTAGGTGAACAGGACAATAGGTGTAAGGAAACGTATCGGAATTTCCACCCGCCGGGAATCGAACCCGGGCCCTCCGTGTGTGAAGCGGGAGTTTTAGCCACCAGACCACCGGTTTTTTAATTATCTAATGTCATCATTTTAAGGGAAAAACCTATAATTGTCTTTTGTCTTCATTTGTTTCTGGTATGACTGGTGGCGTGACAGTTTGGTGATTTTATTTCCCTGTTTTCTTTTATATATACCTAGATTCTCAGTGACATTTCTTGATAATTATTATCCAATAGTTATAATTATAACCATAATCCTTAAAGGGGTGAACCGGTAAGCCAGCGGAAGGCCTCGGTCAGATGATCAAAAACGCCAGCTGTGGATCATCACATGGCTTAGTCAAGCGTCAGGAAACAATTGTTCTGCTTTCTGACAAACCTTACCTAACGTAATCTAACCTAATTTCTTGTGCTGAGCTGGGCGCATTCACTGAGATTTTATCGTATATCAGCAGACTTTCTCTTCCTTTTAGATTAATTATAGATTAATTCATCTGCTTTTCATTCATTTTTATGATAAATTTAATCGAACTCACCATGAAAAGTTGCAGTATTTATTTTATTTCCTTTTAAACTAATTTTGTGTTCATTTACCACCCTTCTAACTTAGCTTTAAGGAGGTTTTATTTTGCAAAGTCTAAAGCTTCTAATGTTTACTTCTGTCTCGTCCCAAAGGACTAATGATCCTCAAGAAGCGAAGGAGTTATCAATGTGTGTTGAGACACAGTGCGGAAATAATTAACTGCAAAGCTGAAGCTTACACTTATTTTTTGATAAATTAGACACATGTGCAACTCTTGGGTATCTTTATTGAGGAAACGTTTCGCCACACAGTGGCTTCATCAGTCCATACGTAGGAGAAACTTGAAGAACAGGAGAAGAATGAGGTAATCAGTCCCTCAACCTTGAGTCGATGTGTTCAGTCCATCAATCTCTTCCTGTTCTTCAAGTTTCTCCTACGTATGGACTGATGAAGCCACTGTGTGGCGAAACGTTTCCTCAATAAAGATACCCAAGAGTTGCACATGTGTCTAATTTATCAACATGTCGGTTCTCTGAACCATTCATCTACAAATTTTTTTCCTGACGGGTGTCCTTATGCCAACTTCTGGTATGCATTTCACCTGCTCATTGATGAATGACTCATTACAGCTCGGTGCTGGATCCCTCGAGTGCACGCCTACAAGGGAATCGGCCAAGTCCATCTTTTTATGCCTCATCGCCTGTTAGGCTGCGTTGATGAGTAATATTTTATGTGTGACGAACAACATTCCACTCGTTCCCTCCCCACCATCTTCTTTCTGGAGAAGCTCCAGGAGCTTATCCTCTCCCCAGGAAGTCCTACACCTTAATAGGTTAGTTAGACGCCAGGTGTGAGTGTAGATGTTCATGAATAGTTAAGAGAACCGACAAGTTGATAAATTAGACACATGTGCAACACTGGGTATCTTTACTGAGGAAACGTTTCGCCACACAACGGCTTCATCAGTCCATACAAAGGAGAATGGTGAATGGTGTCGGTTCTCTGAACTATTAATCTACATTCTTGTTAGATGCAGCAGCATCCTGGGATCTTAATACATGGAATTCTTCACTTGCCTAACCTTCTGGCATGACCTACTTCCACATTTGGATTTGTCAAGTGTGACACCACCTACGACTGCTGCGACTCTCCTGCCTACAGTATATAAGCCACTTCTTCACACATATGCAGTACTTTTTTCAAGATTGATGGACTGACAACATCGACTCAAGGCTGAGGGACTGATTACCTCAAACTCCTCCTGTTCATCACCATTCTTCTTTGTATGGACTGATGAAGCCACTGTGTGGCGAAACATTTCCTCGTAAATGATACCCGAGTGTTGCACATGTGTCTAATTTATCAACTTTTCAGTTTTCTGAACTATTTATCAACATTTACACTCACACCTGGCGTCTAACGGACCTGTTAAGGTGTAGGATTTCCTGGGGAGAGGATCAATTCCTAGAGCTTCTGCAGAAAGACGATGGTGGGGAGGGAACTAGTGGAATGGTGTTCGTCAAACAAAATATTACTAATCATTTACGAAATTTCCCGACCATTATAGGTAAGGACGTCCAGTACTGATACAGTACTTGATTACAGCACCATGCCATTAAAACAAGTTTACAGAATGTATCGAACAATATATGTAAGGATGTACAATACAGACACGGTAGGTCACACACCACAATGGCGTGAAAACTGTTTATACAACGGTGTCTCGTACGTGTGACTGTACAACGGCATCTCGTACGTGTGACTGTTTGTACAACGGCATCTAGTACACCCCCCAGTACCACCAGTACCACCAGTACCACAAGTCCGATGACATTCTTCTTCGCAAATATACAGGGTCTAAAGCCAGCAACGAACAACAAAATACCTTTCATCCGTGGACTGCTTGCAGAGGCAAATGCAATGTTCACGGCTTTCACAGAGACCCACATAAAGGATCACTTGGAGAACGAAATATGGATCCCCGGTTACAACCTATGATACGACAGAGTGAACAGGCAAAGGTGGGTGGGTTGGCCTGTATATCGCAGTCACTTGTTTGCACAGAACTGCTTAGTGTCTCAAATGATGTAGTGGAAGTTTTAGCAGTAAAGATCGAAAACCAAAACCTAGTCATTGTGGTAGTCTACAAGCCTCCGGATGCAACGTCCCAGCAATTCCAGGAACAGCTGTTAAAAATTGACCACTGTCTGGAAAATCTGCCAGCTCCTACCCCCAACATCTTGCTCCTGGGGGATTTCAACTTGAGGCACCTAAAATGGAGGAATATGGCAAATAATGTTGTTGCAGTGACAACACCAGGAGGCAGTTCTGACGAGAACTCACACACACACGAGCTTTTAAATCTCTGCACAAAATTCAACTTAAACCAGCAAATAATAGAGCCTACTAGACTGGAGAATACACTAGACCTCATCTTCACTAACAATGATGATCTGATACGAAATGTCACCATATCAAAAACAATATACTCAGATCACAACATAATCGAGGTTCAGACATGTATGCGCGGAACCCCAGACCGACAAAATGAGATTAGTCACGAGGAAGCCTTCACCAAATTCAACTTCAATAACAAGATCATAGAGTGGGACCAAGTAAACCAAGTCCTAAACAATATAAGCTGGGAAGATAGACTAAGCAACACAGACCCCAACGTATGCCTAGAACAGATTAACTCGGTGGCACTCGATGTATGCTCAAGGCTTATTCCTTTAAGAAAAAGAAGTAGATGTAAAATAGAAAGAGACAGGCGCTCCTTTTACAGGCGACGGAAAAGAATAACAGAGCGGCTAAAAGAGGCCAATATATCTGAAATGCATAGGGAGTCACTGGTCAGAGAAATAGCAAACATCGAACTTAAGCTAAAGTAATCTTGTAGGAGCCAGGAATCGCAGGAAGAACTAAAAGCCATAAATGAATTCGAAAGAAACCCAAAGTATTTCTTTTCTTATGCCAAATCAAAGTCGAGAACAACATACAGTATTGGGCTCCTACTTAAACAAGATGGGTCCTACACAGATGACAGCAAGGAAATGAGTGAGCTACTCAAGTCCCAATGTGACTCAGTTTTTAGCAAGCCGCTAACCAGACTGAGAGTCAAAGATCAAAATTAATTTTTTTATGAGAGAGCCACAGAATTTGGTTAACACAGGAATATCTGATGTTATCCTGACTCCAAATGACTTCGAATAGACGATAACTGACATGCCCATGCGCTCTGCCCCAGTGCCAGACTCATAGAACTCCGTGTTCATCAAGAACTGCAAGAAGCCCCTATCACGAGCTTTTACCATCCTATGGAGAGGGAGTATGGACACGGGGGTCGTCCCACAGTTACTAAAAACAACAGACATAGCCCCACTCCACAAAGGGGGCAGTAAAGCAATAGCAAAGAACTACAGACCGATAGCACTAACATCCCATATCATAAAAATCTTTGAAAGGGCCCTAAGAAGCAAGACCGCCACCCATCTAGATACCCATCAATTACACAACCCAGGGTAACATGGGTTTAGAGCAGGTGGCTTCTGTCTGTCTCAACTACTGGATCACTACGACAAGGTCCTAGATGCACTAGAAGACAAAAAGAATGCAGATGTAATATATACAGACTTTGCAAAAGCCATCGACAAGTGTGACCATGGCGTAATAGCGCACAAAATGCGTGTTAAAGGAATAACAGGAAAAGTTGGTAGATGGATCTACAATTTCCTCACAAACAGAACACAAAGAGTAGTAGTCAACAGAGTAAAGTCTGAGGCGGCTACGGTGAAAAGCTCTGTTCCACAAGGCACAGTACTCGCTCCCATCTTGTTCCTCATCCTCATATCTGACATAGACAAGGATGTCAGCCACAGCACCATGTCTTCCTTTGCAGATGACTCCCGAATCTGCATGACGGTGTCTTCCATTGCAGACACTGCAAGGCTCCAGGCGGACATCAACCAAATCTTTCAGTGGGCTGCAGAAAACAATATGAAGATCAACAATGAGAAATTTCAATTACTCCGATATGGTAAACATGAGGAAATTAAAACGTCATCAGAGTACAAAACAAATTCCTTCCACAAAATAGAGCGAAAAACCAACGTCAAAGACCTGGGAGTGATCATATTGGAGGATCTCACATTCAAGGACCATAACATTGTATCAACCGCATCTGCTAGAAAAATGACAGGATGGATAATGAGAGCCTTAAAAACTAGGGATGCCAAGCCCATGATGACACTTTTCAGGTCGCTTGGTCTATCTAGGCTGGAATATTGCTGCACACTAACAGCACCTTTCAAGGCAGGTGAAATTGCTGACCTAAAAAATGTACAGCAAACCTTCACGGCGCGCATAACGGAGATAAAACACCTCAATTAGTGGGAGCGCTTGAAGTTCCTGAACCTGTATTCCCTGGAACGCAGGCGGGAGAGATACATGATTATATACACCTGGAAAATCCTAGAGGGACTAGTACCGATTTTGCACACGAAAATCACTCACAACGTAAGCAAAAGACTCGGCAGACGATGCAACATCCCCCCAATGAAAAGCAGGGGTGTCACTAGCACGTTAAGAGATAATACAATACGTGTCATACATAAGGGCGATTACCAATCGACCCCTGGCTGTCTTCAAGCAGGCACTGGACAAGCACCTAAAGTCGGTACCTGACCAGTCAGGCTGTGGCTCGTACGTTGGATTGCGTGCAACCAGCAGTAACAGCCTGGTTGATCAGGCTCTGATCCACCAGGAGGCCTGGTCACAGACCGGGCCGCAGGGGCGTTGACACCCGGAACTCTCTCCAGGTAAACTCCAGGTAAACATATGACTGTCTGTACAACGGCATCTCGTACGTGTGACTGTCTGTATAACGGCATCTCGTATGTGTGACTGTTTGTACAATGGCATTTCGTATGTGTGACTGTACAACGGCATCTTGTACGTGTGACTAGCTGTCCAGCAAACCTCTAGCCAATTAAACCCAGACTCTCTGCATAGCAACTTAGTAACACATATTACAACCCAGGGACAATGAGGTCTGTTATCCTGGGTGTAAAGGGGAACAAAGAACAGAACAAACACAGCTGCATGACTTTGAAATATATTTTCCTTCACCAAGAGCAATGTGGATATTTACACCTATGTACACTATATACAGTTGGAACTGTATGGGTACAACACAGTTTAGGCAAGGCCAAGACACAACCTGGAAACAGAATGGACAACCATGCTCAACCAGCTCTAGTTTGGAAATGACAAGGGTGGACAGGTGGGTGGTGCCCACAACACCTCTACGATTGCCAGTCCCACCTTCTCATTGGCTGAACCTGGGTACTGATCGAACGATGGAGCCCCAACGTTCGATCCTAGTACTGGTTCGCTGGTTGGGGGAGACAGCCTTTCCATGTGGGTGTGTACATGCGCCGAATAAAGGTTACGTACTCTTTGCGTGCCACACCACATATCTATTAATATTCCTGCAGTGAATAATAGTAATATTTTATGATATTAGGTGACATTTCATGTCCTGTGCAGAGGATAAACGAATTATATTTCTTAATAATTAAAATAATAATGATAACAGAATAACTATAATAAAAACACAAATTATGTATCTTTACTTTGGTTTATTTGTAGTTTTGGTCCTAATTTTAACCCTTTAGAGAGCAGCACTGAAAATGCTTTAGTTTATGTAGTCACATTCTAGGCTTATCACACTGCCTACATTAGGTCAAATCTCCCAACAAGTCTTAACAATTTCAAATATGTCAACGAAGAGCTTTATTCAGGGGGAGGGAGCTTTAATCTATGTATTTACTAACACCTCACATAAAAATTAATTGAAATTCCATGTGTTTCTGGCAGGTTCTCTGCGGGAAAGACGAAGGAGGTAGGAACGGCCATTATTGTTATTTAAACTAAGAGTTTCTACACTTAGTAAACTCCAGCTCTCCAGCCATAAGAGTTTGATCAACATCCTGTTCAAATTTTTCCTCTTTGTGCACCAGTAATGTTAGTCTTATTGACTCATTATCCATTCGTATCCAGAAGAAAATAAGAGTACATGGAATTTACAAGAGTAAGATTATAACCTTAATTAATCTGTGAGGGAAGTAACAATCTTATATTAAAGAAGACCTCACAATTTTCCACATACAGCCGTGAAACCAACCATTGCTGTGCTGTCAGCAGCCGCACACACGGGACTGCAGCTTATATAATAATAAATATTTACTAGATAATGATCACGATAGCCATAATAATAATAATAATAATAATAATAATAATAATAATAATAATTATTATTATTATATTGAAACCAACTGTATGTGAATGATATAACTGAGTAAAAGTGATGATTAAGATCACTTCTTATACTTAGTTAAAGTGTTCTGGAAATGGAAGGATTTGGATTAGGAAGAATTACGAGTAAACGTCTTACAAAGTCTTAGGAAATGAAACGAGACAGCCTGAGGCGAAGCCAGAATCAAGAAGTTAAAAAGCACGTCCTAGAGCCTGTGTGAAGGCTTACTCAGCCCTGTAACAACTTCAGACAGTATTACCAAGGCTGGCTCCTCAGGAAAATTAATGAATTGAAAAAGAACAAAAACTGACAAACATAAACAATTTATTATTTAGAAAATATAAAATATAAAACACTTAAATAGGAAATATTAATCCTACCTTAAAGAAAATGAAAAATGAAAAATATAATTGATATCTGAATTCAACGCTAATATAAATGTATATAAAACGTGGGTGTCTGGTGTTTGTGACACTGTGTGTTGTTGAAATCGTAGCCGTTGCTGATGATGGGGATGGAGTCGCAGTTGTTGATGACAACCCACCGGCTCGTTCTTCACAGATTTTCTAGCTGTCCATAATCCTTCCAGATGACAGGAACGCAGGTTTTCTCCACTGCAATGATGAGGGGTTATATCCTGCTACTTGCATACACAAACAGGTAAGTGGATCAAAATTTGGGACATCTCCAAACGTTAGTACGTCTCCATCAATTATACTCATTGATTGGCAGGTGACCCTCTCTGTCATCCAAGCTGGAAGGATAGACAGGTTACCCACTGCTTAAGAAATCACTCTCCATGATAAGTACAATACCTAAAAGAAGTGGTGATTATTACAACAGTCAACTTAGAGCAAGACTGAAAGGACTAAGTTTATTATTGGTCAAAAGTGAAGCTTTCAACCAATAAATCCACTAGAATACAAGGCAGGCATGTACTTACAGTAGTGCTAGGAGGTGTGAGTCTAGTGATTACTGTTTGGACCGGAGCCCCACACGTCACCTTTCGGGGGGGGGGAAGAAGGAGGGGAAAGGATAGCAGGAGCTAGACTGACCCTACCTTAACAAGCAGCCGGCAATCAAACTATCACTTTTGGGGTGGGGGGGGAAAAGGCGGGAATAGCTGGAGCTAGACTTACCTTACCTTAACAAGTAGCCGGCAAGCAAACTATCACTTTCGGGAAGTGGGAAAAAGGGGGGGGGATAGCGGGAGCTGGACTTACCCTACCTTAACAAGTAGCCGGCAATGAAACTATTGTTACTATATCGCTACTCCTATCTATTGAACTTTTCCCTCACACTCCCCCAAACCAAGACTTATAGTCAAGGAGGAAAAAGTTATAACATGTGGAAGTCACTTAAGGCAACAAATCTTCTACTGACTGTCACGACTTAACCAGAGAAATAATTGGATGAACCATTGATATACACAATATGGAACTTAAAAGCCTGGAGTGCCAATGTCCACCTCAAGAGGCGACTTTTGGTTCCCTTAAAAGTTTCTAGGTGTATCAAAGATTTGTGGTCCGTTTCTAAAATGAATTCTTTTCCCAGCAAATAAAATTTAAGTTTGGAGATACCCCTCACAAGGGCCAAACATTCCTTTTCTATGGTGGAGTATCTCGTTTCTGCGGGAAGGAGTTTCCGGCTTAGGAAGCATACAGGGAAGGGAGTACCATCATGGTATTGTAGTAGCACTGCACCTAAGCCAGTATAGGAGGCATCAGTTCTTAAACAAAATGTTTTATTAATATCTGGAATCTTAAGTATAGGGTCTTTCGAAAAGATACTTTTAATCTCATTAAACTTTTCCCGAGCTATGTCGGAAAGTTCAAGAGGTTCCTTCACAGATTTTTTAGGGAAGTCAGATAAGATGCCTGTAAGATCAGTAAGGTTCGGGTTAAATCGTGCATAAAAATTTACAGAACCAAGAAAGCTATGCATGAGCTTCTTGGTTTTGGGGAATTTAAATTCTAATAAAGCTTTGATCTTAGTGGGAAGAGGCTGCAGAGAGTTATTAGAAAGTATCAGCCCAAGATATCTAATCTTGTTATGCCCAAGGAAGCATTTCTTCGGCTTGGCAGTGAGGCCATGTGAGCGTAACCTATGCAAAACTGATGTTAATGTTTGGATATGTTCGCCCCACGTAGATGTCATTTCATAAATGTTATCAAAATAAACTGAAACATTTGGCATATTACTCAAGACCTTTCTCATCAGTCTCACGTAGGTAGCACAGGCAGTTACCAAACCGAAGGGCATAGTTCTATATTGCATCAGTCCTTGGTGTGTAGGAAAAGCGGTGTACTGCTTAGAAAAAGGATCTAACATTACTTGATGATATGCCTGCGCAATATCAATCTCTGAAAAGAAGGAAGAGTCATAAAATTTGTGTAGATCGCTATCTATTAAGGGCATAGGCTCAGCATCCCACCGAGTTATAGCATTAAGGCCTCTGAAGTCAATAGCAAGTCTATATGAATTATCCTCCTTCTTAGCCATGAATACTGGTGAACAATATGAAGATACTGAAAGTTCAATGATCTTTAGTTTTAATAATTTGTCTACCTTTCGGTCAAATCCATCCCTAAGGTGAACTGGAACTGGGTATAATTTCCGTTTGATAGGATTGTCCGTCACTAAGTCAATCTTATGGACTACCGTGGAGGTAACACCTGGAATATCAGTAAAGACGTCTGAAAAGTTACTCACACATTGAAGTAGTTCATGTCTCTTACGGTCATCCAAAGATTCATTAATATTAATGTTGGTTGCGCCCGAGTGGTCAAGAGTCACCAAGTCATGTAGTTCTTCATCATAGTCTAAGTTAGAGGTGTCAATTACGCACACCTTACACTCTTCAGTTGTCTTATCAAGTTCGTGTGGAAAAACTAAGTCAAAGTTATTAAGGCAGTTAACCGAATTTCTTCGGTAATATTTCTTAAGGATGTTGATATGATAAAGCTTAGGTTTCCCCTTGACTTCTATGAGGTAGTCAACTTTGCCACAAATTTTTAATACTTTATATGGACCTTTCCATGCTACTAATAATTTATTTGACTTGATAGGCAAAAGTACCAGAACTTCATCCCCTACTTTAAAACTTCTCCTCTGACTTTTGGAATCAAAATAGGTTTTGTACTGGTAAATTGACAAGCTTAAGTTTTTCGAAGCTATGTCAGAGGTCTCCTCAAGTTTGTATCTAAGGTCAAGGAGAAACTGGTTAGAAGATTGAACCTCAGCCTTTAGGTCCTCATTAGTCCATAAGTCATGAAGGATGGACAATGGGCCTCTGGCCTGTCTACCATAGAGAAGTTCAAAAGGTGAAAACCCCAAAGAGTCACTGGGAACTTCCCTCATGGCAAACAAAGCACAGGGTAGGTAACGATGCCACTCCTTAGGTTCAAGGGAGCAAAGTTTCCTTAAAATGAACTTGAGAATCGAAAGCTGGCGCTCAATCCTTCCATTACAGCTGGGATGTTTTGTAGATGAATGGTTCAGAGAACCGACATGTTGATAAATTAGACACATGTGCAACTCTTGGGTATCTTTATTGTGGAAACGTTTCGCCACACAGTGGCTTCATCAGTCCATACGTAGGAGAAACTTGAAGAACAGGAGGAGAATGAGGTAATCAGTCCTTCAACCTTGAGTCGATGTGTTCAGTCCATCAATCTTGAATAGAATGCGGCATATCAGCGGAGAGGCAGCTTATAAACCGTATGGCAGGAGAGGTGCAGCAGTCATAGGTCGTGTCACATTTGTTCAATGTGGAAGTAGGTCGTGCCCAAGAATTAGGCAAGCGAAGAATTCCTAAGTATTAAGATCCCAAGAAGTTACAGTGTCTGACAGATTTGTAGATGAATGGTTCAAAGAACCGACATGTTGATAAATTAGACACATGTGCAACTCTTGGGTATCTTTATTGTGGAAACGTTTCGCCACACAGTGGCTTCATCAGTCCGTACGTAGGAGAAACTTGAAGAACAGGAGGAGAATGAGGTAATCAGTCCCTCAACCTTGAGTCGATGTGTTCAGTCCATCAATCTTGAATAGAATGCTGGGATGATAGGGTGTGGTGAAGAGAGGCTTCACTCCCAGAAGTTGGTATAGATGTTGCATTAAGTCAGATGTGAATTGTGTCCCACGGTCAGACAAAATTTCTCTAGGGATGCCCACTCTGGAGAAGATGGACAAAAGGGCTTCAGCCACTTCTGTAGTAGTTATTGTCTTTAAGGGTATGGCTTCAGGGAAACTCGAAGCATAATCAACTAATGTTAATATATGTCTATGTCCCCCAGATGAAAGTGGAGATACAGGACCAACGATGTCAATAGCTACTCTTTCAAAGGGTACCATAAAGATAGGCATTTTGATCATAGGTACTCGCCGGGTACCTCGGGAGGATGACAGTTGGCAAACTTCACACGATCTACAATAGTTAGTGACATCTTAGGACATTTTTGGCCAAAAACAGGTTTGCCTAATTTTATTTAAGGTTTTACGATGCGAGAAATGTCCGGCCACTGGCAGGTCATGAGCCATTTTAAGAACAGTCTCTCTGCATTGACTTGGAACAACTAAGATGGAATAGTCTATCACATCTGAATTTAATTTGAATACTGATTTGTGCAAGATACCTTTTATATATTCAAATTTATATGAAAAGTTTTTCCTTTGGATAACTTGATTTTGTCTAGCTGCATTATATCAATTCTGAAGAGAAGGGCAATTACGTTGTAAATTGACAAAAGGGTCCTTCGATATATCTAAAGGCTGAAAGTCAGGGACAATCAAAGGATGGACAGTAGGAGAAGCCTGGGCTTTGGTCTGAGCCCTAGTCAAGACATTTATGGTATCGGAGGTGATATCTTCACTTTCATCTAACAAGTGAACCGGTGATCCTACTACCTCGCTTTCGAGAGTAGCATCACTGGTTTTTAATCCCACATGAATCTCACGAGACATTGTCTCATCTGAACTTTCGAGGGGCTTCTCTGACTCTACAGGAGGAGGATCTGAAACACTTATGTCCATCTTTGGTGATGAAAGGTCAACCTCAGAAGGAAGAATGGTACCTTTTACATTACCTATTAGTACGGAGCAAGAAGTGATGGGATCTAGTACGGCTTCAGACCAACCTGTGAACCATTTAGACCTAATGTAACAACAGATGGTAGGAAAAGTGTCCGTACGGCCCAAGTAGTCTGAAAGTATAGCAGAGGAATGAGTTTCGTTAAGATTAGGGAACAGCTTATCAGAAATGACTATACATGTGCATCCGGTGTCTCGTAAAATGGTAGATACATTAAGTCCATTAACTGTTCCTGAACAGAAGGGTGCTTGGTCATTACAGCCTTTAAAACATCTTCCAACTTTTTGGACCTTCTTAAAAGGACAATCTGGACGTTTATGTCCCTTAACACCACACAAATGACAAACAGGAATAAAAGAAGTCACTTTACTTTCCACTAGAGGCTTTGATTTCTTAAGGTCTGATGAACCCTTGCCCTTAGGGTTCGATCCCTTTAGGTCTTTATAGGAATTGTGAGCCTCAGCATACAGGTCAGCAGCCTCAGCAACTTCCTCAGCTTTAATCAGGTGGCATACCTGAAATCTTTCCAGTAAGAATTTGTGGTTTTTTGATATGCTTTAAGGATTGCCTTCTTCAGTAGGTTATAATTACATATGATATCTTGCGACAAAGTTGCATAGATATTTAAAGCGGTACCAGAAAATAACATTCCTAACCTAGTAGCCCATGTGTCAGCAGGCCATTCACAGAGGGTAGCGGTATTTTCAAATCTGATAATGTATGAAGTTATGTCTTCACCCACTGTGAAGGGAGGTAAATTAGGTGTTGGAATATGTGCACTAGCTGCATGATGTTCAATTACTCCTTCCTCTAATTGTTGTTGTGTAAAAGTTAACTTTTTATTCTCTAATTCAAGGCGAGATTTTTCGAGCTCGCTATCCTTTTCTCTCTTTATTAACTCATGTTCTCTGTCCTTTTCTCTTTCCTCAAGTTCTCTTAATTTAACTTGTTCTTCACGTATCTTAGCTTGTTCCTCACGTTCTCTAGCTCTTTCCTCACGATCAAGTCTATCATGCTCTTTTTTGTGTTCTCGCTCTCTTTCTAACTGTTTTTCTTTGCTTTCTCTTTCAATTATCTCTCTCTCCTTTTTCTCCTGTCTTTCCCTTTCTGTCTCTCTTCTCTCTCAATTCTCTCTCTTTCAATTCTTTCCTGGATCTTAGCACTAATGAAAGATTCTTAATTTTTCCCTGTCATTCCTAACTTACTTCCAGCATTCATCCAAAACTGGTATTCCTCCATACTTGCAAGAACTTAAACTATGGGGGAAATGAAACGGGTATTAAAGAAAACGGAGGGTTCAATTCCTGCTCCGCTCAAACAGTAAATAAACCAGAGGGCTCGATCCCTGCTTCAATTAAACAATATGTATTAATGAAAACGAAGGGTTCTATGCCGGCTCCGAGCAAACAGTAAGTAGAATGGGGTCACTTGACCCTCCAATCTTCTCACCAACAAATCAAGAGTGTCCTACGACAGTTCCCTTGATAAAATAAAGAGCTCAATGAAACAAATTGTCACTGGAAAATCTCGGGTCCCTAGAGTCTAATCCTCCAAAGTGTTTCAAGCTCGAACAAAAAGGTGGCAGAATTAAATATTATATCCTGCCTGACTTGACTTACAATAAATTGAGACTATAACAATCACCAAATCTTTTAAATACCTGTACTGTAGTCCTACCATAATGAATGATTACTCATGGCTGGTGGTAACCGTCTGTGGTATGCGGCGTTGAAGTTCCAATGGTAGATTCGAGATGGAGTTGAAACTTGATTCTGTCGAGTTGTATCCTGGCAAGGTCGCCACTTGTGAAGACTTACTCAGCCCTGTAACAACTTCAGACAGTATTACCAAGGCTGGCTCCTCCTCAGGAAAATTAATGAATAGAAAAAGAACAAAAACTGACAAACATAAACACTTTATTATTTAGAAAATATAAAATATAAAACACTTAAATATGAAATATTAATCCTACCTTAAAGAAAATGAAAAATGAAAAATATAAATGATATCTGAATTCAACGCTAATATAAATGTATATAAAACGTGGGTGTCTGGTGTTGGTGACACTGCGTGTTGTTGAAATCGTAGCCGTTGCTGTTGATGGTGATGGAGTCGCAGGTGTTAATGACAACCCACCGGCTCGTTCTTCACAGATTTTCTAGCTGTCCATAATCCTTCCAGATGACAGGAAAGCAGGTTTTCTCCACTGCAATGATGAGGGGTTATATTCTGCTACTTGCATACACAAACAGGCAAGTGGATCAAAATTTGGGACATCTCCGAACGTTAGTCCGTCTCCTTCAATTCTACTCGTTGATTGGCAGGTGACCCTCTCTG
The DNA here is from genome assembly GCF_038502225.1 of Cherax quadricarinatus. Classification (NCBI taxonomy): domain Eukaryota; kingdom Metazoa; phylum Arthropoda; class Malacostraca; order Decapoda; family Parastacidae; genus Cherax; species Cherax quadricarinatus. The sequence continues at coordinate 25,123,415 of NC_091350.1, read as the reverse complement.
TCATCCAAGCTGGAAAGATAGACAGGTTACCCACTGCTTAAGAAATCACTCTCCATGATAAGTACAATACCTAAAAGACGTGGTGATTATTACAACATTCAACTTAGAACAAGACTGAAAGGACTAAGTTTATTATTGCTCAAAAGTGAAGCTTTCAACCAATAAATCCACTAGAATACAAGGCAGGCATGTACTAACAGTAGTGCTGGGAGCTGTGAGTCTAGTGATTACTGTTCGGACCGGAGCCCCACACGTCACCTTTCGTGGGGGGAGGAAGGAGGAGGGGAAGGGATAGCCTTAGCAAGACTGACCTTACCTTAAGAAGTAGCAGGCAAGCAAACTATCACTTTCGGGGAGGGGGAAAAAGGGGGGGGGATAGCGGGAGCTGGACTTACCCTACCTTAACAAGTAGTCGGCACTGAAACTATTGTTACTATATCGCTATTCCTATCTATTGAACTTTTCCCTCACAGCCTGTTACTGACAGCTTCTGTCATACATCCACCGACAGCTTCAACTCTGCATACTGCCACTGTGTGTCATGAATTAAAAACGATGTCACTTTATTCTTAGTTTGTCCGATCTTCCTGTTGCTCCATTATGTTAGCTCTTGTTCAGTTATCCATTCATTTAATCTCTCAAGGTTGTTCAATTTCCCTCTCCCACTTTCTATGTGTCTGTCTGTCTGTCTGCCTGTCTGTCTGTCTGTCTGCCTGTCTGTCTGTCTGTCTGTCTGTCTGTCTCTCTCTCTTTGTTTATCTCTCTCTGATTAAAACACCCTCTCCTACAACCACTAAACACATTACTTCTCTCTAGTGTTATGCAAAACACAACGACAAATTAGTTTCTCAGTTCAACGCAAAATGTACTGTTCTTCACGCCCTTTCAACTTCAATTCCCGTACATTTACTAAAAGGCAGAGCATATCCAGGAGAAATTTACAGCACACTTACTTGCTTCAACAATCATCTCCAGGAGAGGAAAGAGCCGTGAAAATAAATATTTGCTGATGACGAGAGCGTACAGGGCTCACAAGCTCTAGCAGACAGGGCCATCGATTTTATGTCTCAGTTCATTGTAGGTGGTATATTTTATTTTGACTGACTTTTATTACACATCAGGACGTACACACACACACACACACACACACAAACACACACACACACACACACACACACACACCCACAGACATACACACACACACACACACACACACACCCACACACACAAACACACACGCACACACAGACATACACACACACACACACACACACACACACACACACACACACACACACACACACACACACACACTACAAGAAAGGGGGCTACACGGGAATGAGGAACTTCCTGAACGAGGTTCAGTGGGACAGAGAACTGGCAGGGAAGCCAGTTAATGAGATGATGGAATATGTAGCAATAATGTGCAAGGAGGCTGAGGAGAGGTTTGTACCCAAGGGTAACAGGAATAATGAAAAAGCCAGGATGAGCCCATGGTTCACCTAAAGGTGCAAGGAGGCAAAAACCAAGTGTGCTAAGGAATGGAAGAAATATAGAAGGCAAAGGACCCAGGAGAATAAGGAGAGCAGTCGTAGAGCCAGAAGCTAATATGCACAGATAAGAAGGGAGGCCCAACGACAATACGAAAACGATATAGCAGCGAAAGCCAAATCTGACCCGAAACTGTTATACAGCCACATCAGTAGGAAAACAACAGTCAAGGACCAGGTAATCAGGCTAAGAAAGGAAGGAGGAGAGACAACAAGAAACGACCGTGAAGTATGTGAGGAACTCAACAAGAGATTCAATGAAGTGTTCACAGAGGAGACAGAAGGGGCTCCAGAAAGACGGAGAGGTGGGGCACACCACCAAGTGCTGAACACAGTACACACAACCGAGGAAGAAGTGAAGAGGCTTCTGAGTGAGCTAGATACCTCAAAGGCAATGGGGCCTAATAACATCACTCCATGGGTCCTGAGAGAGGGAGCAGAGGCGCTATGTGTACCTCTAACAACAATATTCAATACATCTATCGAAACAGGAAGATTGCCTGAGGCATGGAAGACAGCAAATGTAGTCCCAATCTTTAAAAAAGGAGACAGACATGAAGCGCTAAACTACAGACCAGTGTCACTGACGTGTATAGTATGCAAAGTCATGGAGAAGATTATCAGGAGAAGAGTGGTGGAACACCTGGAAAGGAATGATCTCATCAATAGCAGCCAACATGGTTTCAGGAACGGGAAATCCTGTGTCACAAACCTACTGGAGTTCTATGACATGTTGACAGCAGTAAGACAAGAGAGAGAGGGGTGGGTGGATTGCATTTTCTTGGACTGCAAGAAGGCGTTTGACACAGTTCCACACAAGATATTAGTGCAAAAACTGGAGGACCAAGCAGGGATAACAGGGAAGGCACTACAATGGATCAGGGAATACTTGTCAGGAAGAGAGCAGCGAGTCTTGGTACGTGGCTAGGTGTCAGAGTTGGCACCTGTGACCAGCGGGGTCCCACAGGGGTCAGTCCTAGGACCAGTGCTGTTTCTGGTATTTGTGAACGACGTGGCTGAAGGAATAGATTCAGAGGTGTCCCTGTTTACAGATGACGTGAAGTTGATGAGAATTCATTCGATCGAAGACCAGGCAGAACCACAAAGGGATCTGGATAGGCTGCAGACCTGGTCCAGCAATTGGCTCCTCGAGTTCAATCCCATCAAGTGCAAAGTCATGAAGATTGTAGAAGGGCAAAGAAGACCGCAGACGGAGTACAGTCTAGGGGGCCAGAGACTACAAACCTCACTCAAGGAAAAACATCTTGGGGTGAGTATAACACCAGGCACATCTCCTGAAGCGCACATCAACCAAATAACGGCTGCAGCATATGGGCGCCTAGCAAACCTCAGAACAGCATTCCGACATCTTAATAAGGAATCGTTCCGGACCCAGTACACCGTGTACGTTAGGCCCATATTGGACTATGCGGCTCTAGTTTGGAACCCACACCTAGCCAAGCACGTAAAGAAACTAGAGAAAGTGCAAAGGTTTGCAACAAGACTAGTCCCAGAGCTAAGAGGTATATCCTACGAGGAGAGGTTAAGGGAAATTAACCTGACGACACTGGAGGACAGGAGAGATAGTGAAGACATGATAACGACATACAAAATACTGAGAGGAATTGACAAGGTGAACAAGGACAGGATGTTCCAGGATGGGACACAGTAACAAGAGGACACAGTTGGAAGTTGAAGACACAGATGAATCACAGGGACGTTAGGAAGAATTTCTTCAGTCACAGAGTAGTCAGGAAGTGGAATAGTTTGGGAAGCAATGTAGTGGAGGCAGGATCCATACATAGCTTTAAGCAGAGGTATGATAAAGCTCACGGTTCAGGGAGAGTGACCTAGTAGCGAGCAGTGAAGAGGCGGGGCCAGGAGCTTGGACTCGACCCCTGCAACCTCAACTAGGTGAGTACAATTAGGTGAGTACACACACACATACACGCAAACACACACAAACAGAGCTAAGGGGAATGTCCTACGAAGAAAGGCTAATAATCGAAATCGGTCTGACAACACTGGAGGACAGGAGAGTCAGGGGAGACGTGATAATGACATACAAAATACTGCGTGGAATAGATAAGGTGGACAGAGACAGGATGTTCCAGAGATGGGACACAGAAACAAGGGATCACAATTGGAAGTTGAAGAGTCAAAGGGAAGTTAGGAAGTATTTCTTCAGTCATAGAGTTGTTAGGAAGTGGAATACTCTGCAAGTGATCTAGTGGAGGCAGGAACCATACATAGTCTTGAGACGAGGTATGATAAAGCTCATCAAGCAGGGAGAGGGAGGACCCAGTAGCGGCCAGTGAGGAGGCGGGGCCAGGAGCTGTGTCGACTCCTGCAACCATAATTAGTGAATACACACACACAAAGATTTACCCTATAGGTAATATTTGAACATACTTATACAGCCTGGAGTTTACCTGGAGAGGATTTCGGGGGTCAACGCCCCCGCGGCTCGGTCTGAGACCAGATCTCACGGTGGATCAGGGTCTGATCAACCAGGCTGTTACTACTGGCCGCGCACAAGCTGACGTACGAACCACAGCGGGGTTGGTCAGGTACTGACTTTAGGTGCTCTCCAATGCCTTCTTGAAGTCAGCCAGGGGTCTATTGCTAATCCCCCTTATGTATGCTGAGAGGCAGTTGAACAGTCTTGGGCCCCGGACACTTATTGTGTTGTCTCTCAATGTACTCGTGGCGCCCCTGCTTTTCATTGGGGGAATGTTGCATCTCCTGCCGAGTCTTTTGCTTTTATAGGGAGTGATTTTCGTGTGCAGGTTTGGTACCAATCCCTCCAGGACCTTCTAAGTGTGTATTATCATGTATCTCTCTCGCCTGCGTTCCAGGGAATACAGTTCAAGGACCTTCAACCGTTCCCAGTAATTTAGGTGCCTTATCGTAATTATAAGTGCCATGAGAGTTCTTTGTACACTCTCCAAGTCTGCAAATGTCGCCTGCCTTGAATGGAGCCGTTAGTGTACAGCAGTATTCCAGCCTAAAGAGCGTAAGCGATTTGAAGAGAATCCTCATAGGCTTGGCGTCCCTAGTTTTGACTGTTCTCATTATCCATCCTATCATTTTTCTAGCGGATGAGGTAGATACATTGTTGTGATCTTTGAAGACGAGGTCCTCTTACATTAACACCCTATAAGAATATGATAAACAGTTATATAGCTTTATTCCGAAACGTTCCGCTGCACAGTAGGCTGCTTCAGTCAAATACAGAGGAGGCAATAAAAGCAGTAGAGACGTGAAGACAGTGTAATCGGTCCATCACCCTGGAAGACGCAGTTTTGAAGTGATCAGTCCCTGAAACAATGTGAGGCATAATTAACTTAATGGAGACTTGTATACTGTCAAGGTGAGGCGGAGAAAATCTTGACGACCGAGGCAAAGGTATTCATTGAGAGGCAGTGCAGCTAACCTACTGGGCAGGTCCCTCGCAAATCCAATCCATCTCATTCTCAGCCAGTGGTCAGGCAAAGTTGAGTTGCAGTGTCTGACAGTAGGTTTGCTACACTGCTATTCATCCCCGACTCCCTCCCCATTAGCACTGCCTCACCCGCTCATCCCCGACACGTCCCCGGTGTGACATACTCTAGTATATTAGCACTGCCTCACCCGCTACACCTCCCCAGTACAAGAGACTATCGTATATTAGTAATACATCAAGAATTTGTTTTTGTGTCACCGGATCTTAGTCTTCCATTCCTAATGCATCATTATATTATTTATTGCTCACTCCCCATGCCGTTAATATTTTTTTTTCTCTCTCTCTCTCACGTTCTCAGGTGTTGAAAGATAAGTTGAAATGATAAACATGCAGATCATTCCAGGCGATAGATTAATCGTCTTCGTTCTTTACTTTGTCCAGAAGTCATAGATGAAATGGTGGGTAGGCGGTCCAAGAAAGTGATGTATATTCAACATGTGACCATACGTGTCTCGTAAAGAGTTTTATAGCCCTTACTGTCGAGTAGGTACGAGATACGCCTTGATGCTGTGAGCTTCTTGGCAGCCTCAGTTAAAAGATTTACCACGTGGTTCTTAATAGACATTCTGGAGTCAAAATTCTGATCAAGAATAGCTACTTCATTCCCAGGTTCCAGCTCTCTTCCGTTCGTTCTTACTACTGCTTCAGCATTAACATAATTATGTCTAGAAATCATCATCATTTGTATTTTCTCACACACCTACCATCGTTTTCCCCAAATTGATTTAGCAATGTTGCGATAGTTGGTGTACCTGAGAGCACAAGTGATAATTGAGATGATCATGCTTGCCGGTGAGGTAAACTTGCTTGTGTGAAGATGTGCCTAATGTGCTCTCCATTCTTAACTTACTGTGATTGTAATGATGGCTTCCCTCGACTACGAGTAACTCTATCTTCAGCTGAAGGCTGAGTAATGGAAGAAAATAGAGATTCTTGACTGAAATGGTATGTGGAAATATTATCTCCGGAAGAACATTGATAAATACAGCCATGCCAATGTTCGATTCAATGAATGGATGCTGGTTGGAATGGAAGGAATGAAGCTGAAGCAAAGGATGGACCAGGAAACTCTTGGAGACCAGCAATTCCTTCTTAGTGTTGACAGACGAATGTGAATTGAAGACCCTAGACCCTGAGAGATAGGACCAGTGGGTAACGGAGGAGTAAGCAATCTAAGAATGAGTCTGAACGGTATTTAGGATAGGCACCTAGTCCAGCCATCCCTAGAGTCTAGATCTGATCTAGGATAAGTAGGTATAGGTGTAGCATAAACGATACTAGTGTGAGACTGAGTCATACTGCCAGCTACACTCTGTACTAGTGTGTTAGTCAAGCGGGAAGGTGTGACCGTGAGATACACTAGGCTCAGACACTTCTGAGCCCTTCTCTCTGGCTCTGCTATGTAGATGATATCCTCGCTCTGTGGACCCATGATTCTAGTCTCTTCCAAACATTTCTCGATGCTCCCATCACTCTTGTCCTTTCCATCAAGTTGAAAGATGAATGGGAATCTAACTCTTTGCTTCCTTTACTTGATGAACATGTCCATTGCTCAGCTACAGGTTTTTGTTTATCCATTTATCGCAAGCTTATACACAGTGGCACGTACATTTACAACTTTTCTTACTATCCTCCCTCTGCCTCCCTTCGCCATTCGCTCTCTCTCGTCTTGGCTACCCTTTCGATTCCATAAACTCTGCCTTCTCACGTGGTTCTCACGTTTGTCAGATGTAGTTTCTGCTGCAGGATCCTGTTTCGCAAAATTTCTGTCTTGAAAATCGATTTGACTGTCGGATTTTTTCCCTCCTGCCTTCTCACTTATCCCTGCCTGGTCCTCCAGCTTTTGAACTAATCTCTTGTGTGGAACTGTATCAAACATCTTACAGTTCAAGAAAATGCAATCTACCCACCCCTCTCTCTCTTGTCTTACTACTGTCACCCTGTCATAGAACTCCAGTAGGTTTGTGACACAGGATTTCCCATTCTTGAAACCATGTTGGCTGCCGTTGAAAAACTCATTCCTTTCTAGGTGTTCCACCACTCTTCTCCTGATAATCTTCTCCATGACTTTGCATACTATACATGTCAGTGACACTGGTCTGTAGTTTAATGCTTCATGTCTGTCTCCTTTTTTAAAAATTGGGAAATTTGCTGTCTTTCATATCTCAGGTAGTCGTCCTGTTTTGATAGATGTGTTGAAGATTGTTGTTAGTGGTGCACATAGTGCCTGTGCTCCTGGTCTCAGGACTCCATAGCCTTTGAGGTA